>NC_141336.1:7680000-7812500 GCF_037954235.1 Aulostomus chinensis | reverse complement strand
TGACAATCTTCTTATAGCCTAGGCCATCTTTATGTAGAGCAACAATTCTTTTTTTCAGATCCTCAGAGAGTTCCTTGCCATGAGGTGCCATGTTGAAATTCCAGTGACCAGTATGAGAGCGTGTGAGAACGAGAACACCAAATTTAACACACCTGCTCCCCCTTCACACCTGAGACCTTGGAACACAAATGAGTCACATGACATGGGGGAGGGAAAATGGCTAATTGGGCCCAATTTGGACATTTTCACTTTGGGGTGTACTCACTTTTGTTACCAGGGGTTTAGACATTAATGATTGTGTGTGGAGTTATTTTGAGGGGACAGTAAATTTACACTGTTATACAAACTGTACACTGACTACTTTACATTGTATCGAAGTGTCATTTCTTCAGTGTTGTCCCATGAAAAGATATAATTAAATATTTGCAGAAATGTGAGGGGTGTACTCACTTTTGTGAGATACTGTATGTATCTATATACGTATATATGTATCATATACGTATATACGTATATATGTATCTATATACGTATATATGTATCTATATATCTATATATGCATATACGTATATGTATATATGTATCTATATACATATATACTTATGTATATATGTATCTATATACATATAGACGTATATGTATATATGTATCTATATACGTCTATACGTATATGTATCTATATACGTATATACGTATATGTATATATGTATCTATATACGTATATACGTATATGTATGTATGTATCTATATACGTATATATGTATATGTATGTATGTATCTATATACGTATGTACGTATATATGTATCTATATACGTATGTACGTATATATGTATGTATGTATCTATATACGTATATATGTATGTATGTATCTATATACGTATATATGTATGTATGTATCTATATACGTATATATGTATGTATGTATCTATATACGTATATATGTATAGATGTATCTATATACGTATATATGTATAGATGTATCTATATACGTATATATGTATAGATGTATCTATATACGTATATATGTATAGATGTATCTATATACGTATATATGTATAGATGTATCTATATACGTATATATGTATAGATGTATCTATATACGTATATATGTATAGATGTATCTATATACGTATAGATGTATCTATATACGTATAGATGTATCTATATACGTACATACGTATATACGTATATACGTATAGATGTATCTATATACGTATACACGTATATATGTATCGATATATCTATATATGTATCTATATATCTATATATAGATACGTATATACGTATCTATGTACGTATCTATGTATCTATGTACGTATATACGTATGTACGTATATACGTATATACGTATGTACGTATATACGTATGTACGTATGTACGTATATACGTATGTACGTATATACGTATGTACGTATATACGTATCTATGTACGTATATACGTATCTATGTACGTATATACGTATGTACGTATATACGTATGTACGTATATACGTATGTACGTATATACGTATATATGTATCTATGTACGTATATATGTATCTATGTACGTATATACGTATGTACGTATATATGTATATATGTACGTATATACGTATGTACGTATATACGTATGTACGTATATATGTATATATGTATGTATATACGTATGTACGTATATATGTATCTATGTACGTATATATGTATGTACGTATATATGTATCTATGTACGTATATACCTATGTACGTATATATGTATATATGTACGTATATACGTATATATGTACGTATATATGTACGTATATATGTACATATGTACGTATATACGTACATATGTACGTATATACGTATATATGTACGTATATATGTACATATGTACGTATATACGTACATATGTACGTATATACGTATATATGTACGTATATATGTACGTATGTACGTATACATGTACGTATATATGTACGTATATACGTATATATGTACGTATGTATGTACGTACGTATATACGTATGTACGTACGTATATACGTACGTATGTACGTATGTATGTATGTACGTATATATGTACGTATGTACGTATATATGTATCTATATACGTATATGTATGTATACGTGGATGTATACGTGGATGTATACATGTACGTGGATGTATACATGTACGTATACGTGGATGTATACATGTACGTATACGTGGATGTGTATATGTATACGTGTGTATATATGTGCACGTATGTGTATATGGGTCTGTGTATGTATATTCATACACATACAGTATGTATATATGCATATATGTGTGTATATATATGTGTGTATATATGGGTGTATGTTTTATATATTTTAAACTGACTTAGGTCTGACAAACCTTATTGAGCAGATGAACACTCAGTCATGTTGAGTGTGTTGTTGAATCATTGGTTTGGCCTATCATTCTTTCCAGGGCATTCACCAAGATGGCCACCACCCCAGCCAATTACAGCAACAGTGGAGTGAAACCCATGGGGTAAATTCATTTACATGATCAATATTTTTATGTTTTTGTGGTAATTAGAAGTACAAAACCCAATACCAGTGAAGTTGGCACGATGTGTAAATTGTAAATAAAAACAGAATACAATGATTTGCAAATCCTTTTCAACATATATTCAATAGAATACACTGCAAAGACAAGATATATCATGTTCGAACTGAGAAACTTTTATTTTCTTTTGCAAATAATCATCAACTTAGAATTTAATGGCAGCAACACATTGCAGAAAAGTTGGCACAGGGGCATTTTTACCACTGTGTTACATCGCCTTTCCTTTTAACAACACTCAGTAAATGTTTGGGAACTGAGGAGACCAATTTTTGAAGCTTTTCGGGTGGAATTCTTTCCCATTCTTGCTTGATGTACAGCTTAAGTTGTTCAACAGTCCCGGGTCTCTGTTGTTGTATTTTACGCTTCATAATACACCACACATTTTCAATGGGGGACACGTCTTGACTACAGGCAGGCCAGTCTAGTACCCGCACTCTTTTCCTATGAAGCCACGTTGTTGTAACACGTGAAGAATGTGGCTTGGCATTGTCTTGCTGAAATCAGCAGGGGCGTCCATGAAAAAGACGTTGCTTGGATGGCAACATATGTTGCTCCAAAACCTGTATGTACCTTTCAGCATTAATGGTGCCTTCACAGATGTGTAAGTTACACATGCCTTGGGCACTAATACACCTCCATACCATCACAGATGCTGGCTTTTGAACTTTGCGCCTGTAATAGTCCGGATGGTTCTTTTCCTCTTTGGTCCGGAGGACACGACGACCACATTTTCCAAAAACAATTTCAAATGTGGACTCGTCAGACCACAGAACACTTTTCCACTTTGCATCAGTTGATCTTAGATGAGCTCGGGCCCAGCGAAGCCGGTGGTGTTTCTGGGTGTTGTTGATAAATGGCTTTCGCTTTGCATCGTAGAGTTTTAACTTCTTACAGATGTAGCGACGAACTGTAGTTACTGACAGTGGTTTTCTGAAGTGTTCCTGAGCCCATGTGGTGATATCCTTTACACAGTGATACCGGTTTTTGATGCAGTACCGCCTGAGGGATCGAAGATCACGGGCATTCAATGTTGGTTTTCGGCCTTGCCACTTACGTGCAGTAATTTCTCCAGATTCTCTGAATCTTTTGATGATGTTACGGACTGTAGATGATGAAATCCCTAAATTCCTTGCAATAGCTCGTTGAGAAATGTTGTTCTTAAACTGTTCGACAATTTTCTCATGCATTTGTTCACAAAGTGGTGACCCTCACCCCATCCTTGTTTGTGAATGACTGAGCATTTCAGGGAAGCTGCTTTTTACCCAATCATGGCACCCACCTGTTCCCAATTACGGTAGCCTGTTCACCTGTGGAATGTTCCAAATAAGTGTCTGATGAGCATTCCTCAACTTTCTCAGTCTTTTTTGAAACATGTTGCTGGCATCAAATTCCAAATGAGCTAATATTTGCAAAAAATAACAGTTTACCAGTTCGAATTTTAAGTATCTTGTCTTTGCTGTGTATTCAGTTGAATATAGGTTGAAAGGGATTTGCAAATCATTGTATTCTGTTTTTATTTACGATTTACAAAACGTGCCAACTTCACTGGTTTTGGGTTTTGTATGTGTGCTTACTGGAATACTTTTGTTATTGGCAGCAACAGTGCAATTGTTAATTTATGATATCCCACACACAATAAATAAAGAGCACTAATGCTAATGTGAAGACCGCCTTTTTTGTAAAGGTCATGTCTTTTTATAACTCACATTCCTTCCTTATCCAGGTAATCTCATTTAGTAACCTGCAATTTATGCAACTTGCCCCTTTAGGAGAATTCAAATCAGTATAATGTATTTTCAGATGACATGAAGGCAAGACAGTAATTAACGTGTCATTGTTTGACTGCTCAATACATATTTTAGTAAAAAAACTGAACATGTGGAGCTCAGTTGCAACTCATAATACTGACACTGTACTACCGTAGCTATTGCTATGGTTGTGAGAGTGATACCAGAGGTAAAAGGATTGTAAGTAACACTGGTAACCTGGTCACTTTTCTTGTGCAATTCCTAATCCTGATAATAATGTGCAATATCCAGAGTTATTTACTTGTTTGTATATATCCACTCATTTGTATGTACTGTGCATAGTTTTTTTTTAACGATTTTATTGCTCTATATATTTCCTTTTTGTTGTATATATTTATATTGTCTATTTTTTTCTTTTTTTTGCATTATGTCTGCCACTCACCTACCACCTCTCACTCTTGTCTACCTCTCTTGAGCATAACTCTGTAACAAGTGAAGTACTGATTTGAGATCAGTGAAGTCTATCTTATCTTACTGTTGGGATCTATTCAGCGTACCAGCCTAACCCCCCCCCCCCCCCCCCCCCCACCAGGCTGTTTTCCCGAGTGATGAATAGCGGCTCCCAGTTCGTCATGGAGGGAGTCAAAAACCTGGTGCTCAAACAACATGTGAGTCAAACTGGAGAATAAGCTGTGATGTCCTCTCAAAACTTGTAAAAGCCATTTATATAATGATACACTCTTCAGGTTCCTTTTCATTTTCACTGCCTCTTTTTCACCAATCTAGTCACAAATATTGTAACATGTAGAGGAACATTCTTTTAAATACACTTCATTTTCAGATGTGCAAAACAGAACCACAAGTTACAGAACAATCTGAACAATTACCACTTCCTCATATAAAGTAATTTTGAATTTATGTGGTGACAAAGTTTCAGAAGACTGAGGCCTTTTGGGGCTATAAAATATTTCACTTTTTATCATATAAGATGAAGAGTAATAGAAGAAAAGCAGGTAATGAAAAAAAGCAATGAACTGACTATTGTTAGATAGCTATCTTTCTAGCTAGTTAGTTAGTAAAAGACACATGAATTTATTGAAATGTGGACATTTTAAAACAAACACACGAATGACTGACTTTTCCTCCATCAAAACGTATGTCTCTTTTCTAATTTGCCCCAACACCTAAATTGCTTCTTTGGGAGACTTCTGCAGTAATGCTTGGAGAACTTTGATCTGTAATTTTAATCCTATTTGAATCTACCATGACCTCCCACAGAGGGAATGTTGGGAGGGGTCTGTTCAGACATGCTGCAACCTTAATTCAAAAAATTCCCTAATCTCAGAATTGTAAGGCATTCGTCTGTGTCAGCAGTTGAACAATAAAAAAGGTCAAGTTTGTGAGTTTATTCAGGCCATTACAGTGAAAGACAATGATTTGCCTTGACTACCTGATGACTTGTTGATCTTCACTCTGTGACATCTTTGCACTGGCAGCAGTTGTGATAGCTCAGGAAACCTTGAAATTGTACCTTGAATGAATGCCACTGGGTGAAGATCATTCAAGGTCATTGGGTGGCTCCTCTTTTGAATTGGGATGATAGTGGACACTTGGAGATGATTCCAGTGCTGATGGAGGTCAGAAAGAGGTTCTTGGAAACACCCCCTGACGTTGTCAGCATCAGGTGTGCTGTTTGCCTTACACCTCTTAAAGGCCCTTACTACGTCCATGGTGAGGAGAGTGATGGGGGGGTTGCCAGGTTTGAGGTTCAACCTGATGTCTGTTAAGTGGGTAGAGTTGTTGGTCTCAAATCTGGAGAAGAAGGAATGAAGGTCATTGGGGAGATAAGCTGGGGTGCTGCTGGGGATATTTACAGGGCTGCTGTTCGTGGGTTAGTTTACAGCCGCCTTTCCCCTAAGGCTAAGCTGAACGGAGGTTTCCCTGAGAAAACCTTTCTGCTACTTTGTTCTTTTAATTCAGCTTGTCAATCTTAATGACCCTCTTGACCTCTTTCTTCTCCATCTCTGTCCTAGAGAAGATCTATTTCTTCTTATTAATGACGGTCTTTAGTTCCTTGATGACCCAGGGTTTGTTGTTAGGAAAGATGGTGACAGTCTTGGAGGGTATAACATTTTCCTCACAGAAGTTGATGAATGATGAGACCATTTCAACTTGTTCGTTGAGGTCATCAGAAGAGAAAAGGAGGTTGCTCCAGTTGGCGGACTCGAAACATCCCTGGAGAATGGCTATGCTCTCACTGGTCCACTGCCTGATGGTCTTGGTCACCTTCTTATTTTTCCTGGTAACTGGGGTGTAAACAGGAGCAAGCAGGATGGTGAGGTGATCAGCTGAGCCTAGGGGGGAAGGACAGCAGCTCTGTATAGGTGTAAGGAACAGAACCATTGCATCTGTCCAGTGTCTTTCCCAGGTGGGTAGAGCATGAGATATATTGTTCAAAGCCTTTCGGGGATTTTCCAGGATTGCAGTGATTAGAGTTTCCAAGAATGATTTTGGTTAGTAAGGGATAATTGTTCAAACTTTTTCCAGGGAGCTCTGTCCAGCACAGCTACTGTGGCTTAGACCTGCAAATGATGGGCTTGTAAACTGGTGTCAGGAGCAGGGAAATATGGTCTGAGTGTCTGAGGTGGGGGGGGGGGGGGGGGGGGCTTTGCAGGCTCCTGAAATGCTGGTGTAGACCTGGTCTAGTGTTCTGCCCTTCGTTGTTTTAATGTCCACATTCTTGTAAAATCTGGGGAGCACAGTCTTTAAAGCCCTCTGAGTGTTTGTTCTGCTGCATGCTGAAAGTGACATGCAGCCTGACAAACAAATGATTAAAATATTATTTAATACTAGTGAAAAAAATTATCACAATGTTTAATTTGATTTTTGATATAAACCATGATTAGACATTTAGATAGTATTTAAATAGTATTGCAATGATTATTCATTAAGTTAAAATGTATTGAATTCATGATCATTTATGAATAATAGAATATTAAGCATTTTTGCACTTAAATAAGTGATCTATTACCTTAACTGTCAGCCCATCAACTGCAAAGAGTTACATGATAGACCACCACAGGGATGAGGTATTTTTGTAGGCACACAGGGTTCAAGCAATCGCCATGGGTTCAACCAGAAGCCTATGGGATTGTTAAATTGTTGTGAACAAAGATGGGGACGTGCACATTCTGTCAGCAAGATCATCTTCACTAATGAACATTACTTCTGGGTTCTTTTGAAGAGTAAATCCAGTCATTAGAAGAACAAAGCTAATGCTGGGCTATGAAGGAACTACACTAAACTACATTTCACTATCACTACAACATAGTTTGCATTTCTTCTGTGCTTGGCGTGATGATTTTCAATGTATCTGACAGCTTCCACAGTCATTGTTAGAAACCTGTTGGCAACTTTCCAATTTAAGACATGAATTTCATGAGTGACATTTAGTTTTGTTTTTTTATACTGTAGAACAAAATGTTTTCCTCAGTTGGTGTTAATCTCAGACCTTATTTCAAGCATTTAACCAAACACTTTGATATGAGGGAATTGGATGCTCAACAATGCTAACTTATATTTTGGTTTATAAATCATTCCTATTTTACACTATTGTCTCAAAAATGAAGTAACTTAATTTTTCTTCTAGAACCTTCCTGTCACTCGGATCCTGGACAACCTGATGGAGATGAAATCACATCCTGTAAGTGTTGTAGCTGTAAGATGAAATAATTTACTCTGAATGTTTTAAATTGCATCAGTGCAGAGCAAACTAATCTTTTCAAGAGGAGTTGCTGGAGAACACATCATGTTTTTGTATATCACAGACAACACATTGATGTTTGTCAAAGACTTACTTTCTGTTGTCAGCAGGCAGCTCTGTAACTCGCAACTGGCCTGTAGACTTAATCAAACAATTGAAAAATACTGCTTTTTACTCAACCCCCCCCCCATGTTACTGGAAATATTTTAAGGTGTCCCCCTCACCTGGTCCCCACCGAGTTTTATAGAATTGTTACGTTAATTAAACACTTACATTGATTATACAAACATTAAGCAATGATAAAATGCAAAGAAACAGCTATTGTAAATTAACATTTTAATTATGGGTGAATATGATTTAAACAAGCATTTACCGTAAATTCTTGACTATAAGCCGCGACTTTTTTTCGACGCTTCATGCCCCGCGGCTTATACTCCGGTGCGTCTTATACAAGGATTTTACCTTCACCCTGGGGTGTGGCGGGCAGCGGCAGCGGGCAGTAATTCCCTATTGTTCCTGATGGTAGCTCCAAGTACCGTACTTAGGGAACATGAGTAACATGAGTCTTTGAGCAAGTAAAGAGACTCTTGACTAATCTCTGTGTCAAAATTAAAATGAATTGACTGTCTGTTTTTTTCACTTAAGTTGTGATATTGTTGTATAATTAAATTGAATTAAAGAATCTTTTACAATGTAATTTTTGTAATTAGACATTTTTCAAAAATAATTAGGTCTGTTTATAGTTTATTACATGTGATAAAATCCAATTGCCTGTTGCACTTTATCGATTACATGAAAAACAGTCAAATCAGTTAATTAGTAAAAATATAGAAACTGCATATATACAAATTTGGCGTCGTGGGCCTTTAAAGTAATACATCTCTATTTATTGTCATCAATAACTGGTAAAGTACCAACTTCTGAATCGATGTCCAAAGCATCATAAATCTGCTGACAGATGTGTGTCTGTGTGATCTCCAGGAAACAGATGACTATCGATACTTTGACCCCAAGATGCTGCGAGGCAGTGAGAGGTACAACATTCCATTTAATACAACATCCTGTTTTCAGAGTTTCACTTTGAAGGAGTGTATGTCAGAGTGATGTCAGTGTGTTCAAAGTGCAAACTTTGAAAGCTCTCGTGTGTCATTATCTTCACTCTTCGTCTTTTTCTCTTCAGCTCCATTCCCAGGAACAAGAACCCATTTCAGGAGGTCAGTTAATTGATTGATTCATTTTTGTTTCCATGAAAGTTATTTTTTTTTCAATTCTGTTTGTTGTTTTCAGCCAAATCACATTTTATTTTACAGGATCTGATTATTGACCTCATTCTACTTGAGACAACATTTCCATTAGGTTGTTTTCATTAGTTTTTCATAGGATATTCCAAAATTTTCCTGTTGTCATGCTCGGGAGCAAGCTCTTTCCCTTTTCCACAATGCCCTTCATCTCTAACTCTGGATTTTCAAAAGATATTGAAATAAAGATTTTTTTGAGACCCCCTCAAGCCTCATGTTGATCTACACATGTGTATATATGCATGTATGTGTATATATGCATGTGTATATATGCATGTATGTGTATATATGCATGCATGTGTATATATGCATGTATGTGTATATATGCATGTATGTGTATATATGCATGTATGTGTATATATGCATGTATGTGTATATATGCATGTGTATATATGCATGTATGTGTATATATGCATGTGTATATATGCATGCATGTGTATATATGCATGCATGTGTATATATGCATGCATGTGTATATATGCATGTGCGTGTATATATGCGTGTATATATGCATGTGTATATGTGCGCGTGTATATATGCGTGTATATATGCATGTGTATATGTGCATGTGTATATATGCATGTGTATATGTGCATGTGTATATGTGCATGTGTATATGTGCATGTATATATGCATGTGTATATATGCATGTATATGTGCATGTGTATATATGCATGTGTATATGTGCATGTATATGCATGTGTATATGTGCATGTGTGTGTATACATGCATGTATACCTATATATGTATTCGTATATATGTGTGTGTGTAGACACATATACACATGTATCACATAAAGCTAAACATCTGAGAATTTTATTGACGATTATTGATATTCTTCATTTCTCCTGACAACTAGCTCATAATGATATTCATGCAAATTACCCAGAATTAATTTTATACACTAACTCTATAGATGACCTGTCAAGCCTATGTTCAGCAGAAACAACATTTCTCAATTTCCTTCAATGGTTTGGTATCTGACTATTGACATCCATGTAAACATAACCTGTGTTACTGATGTGTCTGGGTAATATTGTAGGCCATTGTGTTTGTGGTGGGAGGAGGAAACTACATTGAGTACCAGAATCTGGTGGACTATGGCAAGGTACTGTGACTCTCCTATTATGAATAAGACTAACTTTATGATCAGTTTTGTACATAAAGTTTTTAAGATTCCAATGCCAGTAGAACGGAACAGAAGCAGGTCTTACATGACTCTGATACAATATGCTACAGCCTGTTTAACACAGCATCCCATTCATTTTCCAACTTGCACAAATTTGCTTCTGTACATTGACTTGGTTCTTGGCTGGATCTCCTTCATGATTGGTCTGAGCATAACAAAAGACAGCATTTGATTACTGGTTCTGTTATGGTAGTATGGTGGGTGATTCTGTCAGCCACAAGGCTAATGAGTCTTACTAAAACTAATCACTATTTTTTCTCAGCAAAAAGCAAGACACAACAGGCAGCAGCTCCTCAGCTTAAAAGATACAATGGACAACATTTGTAATTCCTGGTATTAGCTGTTGCACTCACTCTTGGTGAACTAATCTATCCTGCTTGTTGCCAGGTCACTGTATGTGGTGACACAGCTAACCACAAACAGTGGCTTGCAAAAGTATTCATACCCCTTGAACCTTTCTGCATTTTGTCATGTTATAACCACAAACATAAATATATTTTATTGGAAATTTATGAAAAAGACGAACACAAAGTGGCACACAGTTGTCAAATACCAAGGAAATTATAAATGGGTTTTAATTTTTTCTACAAATAAATAAGTAGAAAGTGCAGTGTGCAAAAGTATTCAGCTCTCCTTTCTCGAAGTACAGCCAATTGCCCTCAGAAGTTGCCTGATGATTGCTGAATTATCAAATGTTGACCAAATGACTAAATGAGTTCACCTGTGTGTGATCTAATCTCAGTACAGATAGAGCTGTTCTATGATGGCCTCAGAGGTTTGTTTAGAGAATATTTGTGAGCAAACAATATCATGAAGTCCAAAGAACACACCAGACAGGTCAGGGATAAAGTTGTAGAAAAGTTTAAAGCAGGGTTAGGCTATAAAAAGATTTCCCAAGATTTGAACATCTCACTGCACTGTTCAGTCCTTCTAAACGTACAGGCCGTACAAGGAGAGCGCTGATCAGAGATGCAGCCAAGAGGCCCATGGTAACTCTGTACGAACTTCAAAGATCCACAGCTCAGGTGGGGGAATCTGTCCACAGGACAACTGTTGGTTGTGCACTGCACAAGTCTGGCCTTTATGGAAGAGTGGGAAGAAGAAAGCGATGGTTAAAAGAAAACCATAAGAAGTCCCACTTGCAGTTTGCCAGAAGCCATGTGGGGAACACAGCAAATGTGGAAAAAGTTGCTCTGTTCAAATGAGACCAAAATTGAACCTTTTGGCCTAAATGCAAAACGCTTTGTGAGGCAGAAAACTAACACTGCACATCACTCTGAACACACCCTCCCCTTTATTTGTAAAGACAATTTAAAGTCATATATAATTTTCTTTGTACTTAACCATTGTGTGTCACTTTGTGTTGGTCTTTAACTCAGTATTACATTAACATATTTGTTTGGGGTCATAACGTGACAAAATGTGGAATAGTTCAAGGGGATAGCAGAAATGAGACAGGCATTGCATCTAGTCGTCTCATCACAAAATATTTTGTGATCTTGTCACACGCTAACAGTGACAACATGAACCTGTCTGAGGTTAAAGTTGCTAACTTGTGCAAATGCTATGGTTAGTACATATAAGCTTCCCTGTCCAGCAGAAAAGTGCCCCTTTTCATCTTTCAGCCTAGACTGCTATTGAAGTGCTGAATGAATGTTGACCTTTGTCTTGCTCCTTTGTTGATCAGACCGCAATTAAGATGTATAACTGAATGAACCCTCACTTTTTCAGCCATTTCTCCAGTGGTCCTTTGGTCCGTGATGACACATAGATAGTACTTAATTATCAAGATGCTTATGCTATTGGCTCAGAGATCCTTTGTTTGTCAGCAAACTTGCTAGGATGTACATGTCGATATTTGGCCCGATGTTTCACCACCATATATTTTTCAGGTTTCAGGTAGACCTTTATCCTGCAACTTCCTAAAAGTTCTGTGTTTATTCATTTTTTTAAATTATTGTTTTCTGAAAATTGTTGTCTCTTGCACCTTTAACTGATTCTGGTTGTCACTTTAAAGTAGCTGCAGCTAATCAATGGTCAGCATTTAAAAATGAGTCTGTTAAATTCCACTTCTACATTAGCAATTTTAATGTGTGTGTGTGTGTGTGTGTGTGTGTGTGTGTGTGTGCGTATGTTCAGTCCAAACAGGGTAAAAAGATTGTTTACGGCTGCAGTGAACTCTTCAATGCTGGTCAGTTCATCAAACAGGTGAGGAGACATACAGCTGTCAGTCAAATCAGACTTGAAAGGAGCTCCTCTTCATCTGATGTGTCTTTGTTCTCTCTGCAGCTCTCTCAACTAGGGCAGAAGTGATGTGGACACCAATAATCTGTGAACCTCTCCTTTCTCTCCATTCCACTTGTTTTCTATAAACTGTAAATGCTCTCAATGTTGATATCCTCATTGTCATTTCTGTTCCTCAGCACTAATAAACTTAAAACAGTGAACAGTCTGAACTCAGCTGCCGCCACATTGTCTGATGAAACAGTGTTCGACATTAGAAACCTGTCAGTCAAACACTGACATATCCCTCCAGCTGTCAATCAAATGCAAACATGCCCATTCAGCTGCTTTCATTCAAACAGACACCTCTATTTAGCTGTAAATCAAGCACTGACACATCCTTCCACTTGTTGATTAAATGCAGACACACCCCTTTAGTGGCTTTCAATAAAACACAGACACCCCTCGCCAGCTGTGGATCAAACAAGTACCCCTGCTGTAACTGTCAGATAAGACACCCCACTCAAGCTGTCTGTCAAACAATGACATAAGGAGTGAAAAAAACTTTTGTTTACTAAGAATGACCTTTAAAAAAGTTATGAACTTTTACTGAAGTTTTCACATTTGACATTGTAAGCTTTGAGTTCAACTGATTTCTTAAAAGCAGAGAATGTACTCTGATCAAGTTTGTGTTCATAAACATGTTCAACTGTCCACCTGATTTAAGCCTCATTAGCTTCTTTTTCATCTGACTTGAAAGTTTTCTCAGGACAGGATGATGGCGTGGTGTCACACAACACACACACACAGACACACACAAACACACACAAAGTCAGCATCCATTACTTTAATAACAGCCGTGCACTGTGTGGTACCACCGTGCTGCTGCCATGTTCCTCTAACACCACCGCAGCAAAACAAGGAGATCAATCTGAGGATTATGTCATCAAGGCATTTTAATCTCTGCCCCTGCCCGTGTGTGTTTGGTAAATGGGCTGGGAAACGAGTCCTAGTAAAACACCATAAATCATCAACAGCTATAGTTGGCAGATCTGCAGAGATTATCCTGGTTAATTATTATTACTTTGTATTAATCGTTTTTGGAGTTACACTTGGCTAAATATTTAGATAACTAACAAAAGCTGCCAAATTAATCCTGTTATTGCCTTCAATCATGATTCTTTTTCCACTGCATTCTGAGCAGAACAATCACTTTTGGGGAATCTGCTGACAGTGAAATGAATTTGAAACTTGAGTTAGATCATGAGACTTCTCACACTGACATCAATTTATGTGACCTTCATAACTGATGATGATGTTTTAGGGATGTACAGTGACCCATCACTTAATCTTTTCATGTACCCCTGCAAAACCATGAAATACCTCCAGGGTTGTACCTGTATATGGTTCAGACTATTTTTCCATCCAATTATTGCCACAGCCCAACATAGTGATGGAGATATTGGCACCTGGCATTCTGATTTAGATGTCGGAGCCTGAAGCAGCTGAAATATAGTTTGTGCTTTCTGTCAAATTATCCAGCGCAAAAATGTGGAAATGGATGAGTTGTCATTTGAGCTTTATTGTTGACAATTGTCATCCACTTCCTGAGTTCATGGTTAATTTTCTTGACGTCACTCGATGCAGATTTCTGTTTGGTATCCACCATCCTTTGAGAGGCTAATTTTTGACATTTCCTACAAAAAAAAACAACAAGTGAGCTTACCAAGTTGATGTATGTGATAATGATCAAAGACCTCCTAAACACCCACATGAATACTAGCCCTGTCAATGACTCTCATTTGACCTCAATGACTGTAAGGTCAAATGAGCTCCCAGAGCTCACATGCAACAATCAACTTTGTCAGAGGGTCACACCACTGCAGAGCTATAAAAACCTGCAGCTCCCCACAAGTGACTTAGAGCTGAAGAAGCCTCTTGGATGATAAATGAAATATCTTCAAGCAAAATGAAACAGTCCAATTGAATATGACACAGCACTATAGAGGTTTAGTTGAATTATTTCTTGATGGGAATAACTACAAATTTTCTAAACTCCTCTCACAGCTGGTACCACACATGAAAATACGGAGACAGAGACAATGCTTATAGTATCTTTGGCTGTCAGCCAACTAAAAATAACAGCAGGAATCTTGAACAATCATTAGTTATTGTTTTGTTTCCAAGAAGGACAATCTCCCTTTTGAATTCATGGATTTATTCCCAATGGGAATGGAATAGACTCTTGTTCAAAATTCATTCTCATTGTATGGAGACAACTCCACAGACAGTAGCTTGTATCCACGGACAGTTAAGTGTGTTGAACCATCTCCCCTAAAGACTGAATATAAATTATTCCAACCCTTTTTTAAATTGATTTATGAATGTTTCTTTTTTAAGTGAATGCTTTTTTCTTGTAGATGTTTTTACTTGTCTTTTTAGAGATGCTTAAACTGCTTTTTTTTATAGTTTCCAGGGGTGGAAATTACATTTACTGTCGTTACTGTAATTGAGAAGCTTTTTTGTGCACTACTATTTTTTGAGGTCTTTTAAAATCTGTAATTTTACTTTTACTTAAGTATTTTTTTTCAAGTAACAGTTCTTCGCTACACTTTAAATCGATTCCGTTACAGAGTAAAAACATAATAGGGTCTTTGCCTGAAGTACCTTCAGGCTCAGGCCCGAATAAATCCACAGTTTCACGGACGTCGCCCTGGCAACAGCTGCAGTCAACGCGAGCCAGCGTCTGCCCCAGCCCAGGTGCACGTCAGTGACGTCAGCCACTTACCGCGAGACATTGGAGACTTCAAAAATGAATTGAACTGCTAAGGAGGAAGGCAAAGATGAACAAAACAAAAGGAATCCCTGGCCATATTTGACTGACATTTTCGAGTTCAAGAACAGAGACGGGAACAGCTTGGTTATGCAGTGTAAGCTTTGTCCCAAAGATACCTGCATATCTGCGTTCAAAAACTCGGCATCAAGCCTGCACAAACATGTAAAAATAAGATAACATTCCGTTAAATCAGTAACTCAGTACAGTAGCTAAAATCGCAATTAACATGTATGTTAGCTATGCTACCTTACAGGTAGGTAACCAGCAGTTCGATAGTATCGGTGCTAACAAAGTAACTTTTACTCTGAGTAGATTTTAAGTGAGCTACTTTTTACTTTTACTTGAGTAAATTTTTACACCAGTACTTTTACTTTTACGTAAGTAAAATTTCATCAGTCACAGTACTTCGACTAAAGTAGTTTTTTTTCTGTACTTCTTCCACCCCTGATAGTTTCTGACAAAGTCTAATTCTATGCTGTAGTCATTTGAAAACACTGTTCATTGAGCCAGTGGAGACCATATACATTTAAAGACTCAACAATTCCCCTATATGAGGAAGTGCATGGTGACTGCAACAAAGAAAAACATCTGTATTTGGTTGTGATCTCTGAGGGCTGGTGGTCTGCAGGTCCAGTGATGAAAACAGAAGCACATGGGGCTTCAGTGTGCAATCACACACTACTAGTGCTAATCCCTGCTCAGTGTCGACAAGTGGACTCTGTTATGTTGACTTCATGACCCAGCAGCTGAAATAATGAGGAGGAGGGAAGATATGCTTTGGAAAGAAAAGGATGTGACTAGAATGTTTTTTTTACTGTGTGCCCAACTTCAAGATTGTTTCACATTGTTGTTTTATGTTATGTTTCTAAACTGTGTACATTTAACATTTTCAAATAACAGAACTTTGAAAAACACCAAAAAAGTCAACCCCCCCTTTTGCCAATATACACAAACACACACACACAGATGATGGATGCTGTAATGCAAGGTGCCAACCCACACATCAGAAATAATTATGTGTGCAGTGTCTAGTGTCTCAAGGACACTTCAACAAGGTCATCGGTGGAAATGAGATTTGAACCAACGACCCTTTACACAACCGCTCTGTCTTGAGTAGCCATTGGTTACGAAAAGTTTGATTTTGTAGTACATTAGTTTCCCAAACACACTGATTGAAGTACAATTAAGAGGTGATTTACGATGGATGGATTTTTATATTTTGTGGGAGGTTGGCAAGTTATAATTTTTACATATTTTGAATCACAATTTGTCATAGGTGAAAGAACGGACCAAGGTCAATTGATTATTATCGCCAGCTAGTGCAACTGCTAAATACACGCAGACAGGCATCTTGAGTGGGTTAACCTCCTCTGGGACCATTGTCTATTTCAGAACCTCTAATTGTGCATCAATTGACAGTCAGGATAGTGTTTCAGATGGATGTGTGTGAGAGAGACAGTCTCCTGCTGAGTTCCTAGAAAGAATCTCTTATCCTTGTCCAGGAGAGGAAGCTTCAGGGTGTTCAGCTTCACCAAGCAGACAATGGAAGCAATTTCATCATCAGAACTGGTAGTGCCTAGCGAGTCATCTGATGCCCTCGATTTTGAGATGGAGGTTTTAAGCTGGGGTTTGGTGAGTTTTGATAATAAGGGAGTAGCTAATCAAATAGTAGATAAATTGAGAATTAGTGTAATATCCTTGTGGGATGTTCATTATGAGATGCTGTTATTGGCTTGACTTTATAAATTACTATTTATGAGGCACCAGTAGACTACACATCATAGACTAACAAACATTCTTTATTTTTTTAATTAGTGAAAAGCAAGGCACAATACCAAATGACCGAGGTACATACATACTGTAGAATACAAAAATCATATATACATACAAAAATATAGCAGTTATGGGGGTGTGATGAAGGGATGCAGTACTGGGAGAAGAGACTGGCCCAACCAGAGGCCCCAGGAAGAGACCAGCAAGACTGGTCCACAAGATAAAGGTATTGTACTGAAACTGCCATGGCTCGGACTGTGCCGAGCTTAATCATGGACTTCCAAGTTTTGGCCTCTTTAGTTTATATTACTGACGTTTTACTTTGTTTCCCTGTTGAGTTTCTACCCGTGCTTTTGCTCACTCTATTCAGTACCTGTTAAATTTTGTATTCCCATCCCTCCTGTCTTTGTGTACTTTTCACTTCCTGACTCTGTCTGTTCACCACCATTTTTGAGTGCTTCAGCTTTGCAGCGTTACTGCCCAACCGCCCTGTTGGTTAATCAGGTCTTGTAAGTCAAAGCACTGCTCCTATTGTTTGTTGCCCTGTCTGCTCCTTCTCCCCCTTTGTGTTCTCCCATCTGGTTCTTTTTGCATTAGGTGAGTGTGTATTTTAATTTGTTCTTTAGAGATAGTCAGTCAGATCCTCGTGTCTGCGTATGTGTGACCTTGCTTGTTCCACCTAGCTTGTTCCCTGTTATGTCTTCTAGCCTGCCTTGTGTTTTCCTGAGTTCAGCTAGTTTATTATGGTTAATTAATTGTTTTTGAGTTCTACATATCCTGGTTCATCTCCATTCTCTGCATTTAAGTCCTGCCATTCCCACAACTTCATAACAGAAGGATCTGACCAGATATGGACCCATCAGAGAGATTTATAAACCTGCCTTTCTCCTGGAAAGATTTTGGGGTGACCAGTGTAGCTACACTTGTTCTTCAAAAAAGGCCACGAATCATACTGATGTCCAGATTTATCTTTTAATTCTCCTCCTTCTCCACCGATAACACATTAAATATCTAGACACCGTGAAAACTATGGATTTAAGCATTAAAGTCTGTGTGAGGCTAATTCAGCACAAATAAACAGAATACTGTATGCTCAGATCACATTGAAAACCAAAAATTAAACAGAAAACAAAGTACAGTTACCGTGTGCGCCTCTGGAACATAGTGTAGATTGTCCTTTTGGTAAACTCTAACAATGTGTCCGAACTTCCCACTCTGTGAGCGCGGTTTACCCACAATTCCTCTTGTAACGGTCCCAAGTGTGCTTTCAAAATAAGATATCCTCACATTAAGTGCTTACACTTTTTCACACAAGTTATTCACAGCAAAGCTTCTTTTAACTATCTAAATCAGTGTCATGAATTTATACTTATTAACTTATTATACTTTTTTAACCTTTTAAACACGTTTGTATTTATGTTGTATGTAACAAATTATTATGAAATGTCTCCAACAGTTACAACCAGGACTTGCTCACCTGGCTCTGGAGATGTGATCTTTGATTGCTAGCCTGGTGGCCTGGGCCTGCTGACAATGTCCTACCATCAACCCTCCTAATCTCCTGGGGCTCTCCTCCAAGTAGGAGTTCTTTGGAGCCACCAGCCTGCAAGTCATACACCAGCAAACTCTCAGCCTTCCAGTCTACCACTGTGTCAAATAACCCTGTTTGAGTTTTTCCAGAGACAGCCTGAAATTACTGCTGTGAGCACCATGTCTGCCTCCCCAGTGCCCCTTTTCAGCGGCCCAGCTTCATGGGGACATGTCCAGCCATTTAAGTTGGCCCTCTTCAAGGTAGGGGAGGGAAGTGGTGTAGAGAGCATGGTTGCCACAGCATACCCCAGAGACTGTTCCTTTTCTGGCAGGGTAGACTAAGCCACTACAGCCTTCCCTCATGCCTCTTCTGGTTGGGTGAACAAACCTGCCGCAGCTTTCCTGAGCAACTGTTCCAGTTTCTTGCCCTAACAACCCCTGTCACGGAGTGAGCCGTGACGCTTGCGCCAAATGCGCGCACCTAGCCACTCACGCAAGCGCATAGGCAGCTATCTGCCGGCACATTAAAAACACCAGCTGACCTACTGCTGTGAGTAGCACTTCATCTACATTCAGTTTCTGTCTTGGTTTACCTGGTTTTCACATTCCATACTACACCGTTTCCCATACAATCTCACCAGCATGTGTTCGAGTGTGCAGGGGTGGCCAACCAGCATGTTCAAACATTTATTTTTTGTTTCATCACTAGCGTTTTCAACACGCGCCATTTTTCTAAAACATTCCCTCATCTGTTAAAATATTGTACTGGTAACAAAGCAGACTTACACACACCACCGTTTTTGCAGTTTAATGTTCTTAGCAATCTTTACAAACACATTCAGTTTTCTGTAGACTCACCTGCAAACAATACACTCCCTTCTTCCTCGGGTGAAGCCGAGAAACTGTTCCAATGCGCAATTGTTGGGGGGTCCGCGTGCTCTGGGCGGCGCGTACTATTTGAGCAGGGGTGTTTTTATGCATTTGGGGAAAATATATTTTGTTATGTGTAGAGGGGATTTTGGTTATTGAAAATGATTTCAGGTGTTTATGTATTCTGGTATTTTTCTGTTAGTTGTTATTTCTCATTTAGAATTTTGTTATTTAGTAAATTGATTTATTTTTGCAACTGGGCTCTTCTGTGGGGAGGAGCTGCGGGTATAAAAGCCCTGTAGAACGCTCCAGAGCTGGGGTTTTTTTTGGTGTAGACGATGGTGTCTGAGCAGTTGGCTATAATTTAGTTTTGTGCAGGGTCATTTTTGATTTAGCCTGGCAAACTTGAAGCCTGTTTATTTTTGCACTTTGATATTCTGTTTCGCTTAGTTTAAGTTCTGCATTTTGACTTTATTTTGGGACACTGTACATATTTGCACCTTTTGGAGGAAAAATTTTAGAAAAAAAGGAAAAATAAAAAGCGCTATTTTTTTTAAAGAAGCGTCATTGCTGTCTGTCCACTCCACCTCCGTCCATTCCTGCAACAACCCCTTCCCTGCCCTCCTGTGCCCTCTCTTTATTTTGTTTAATTATAGGTTCTACATATTGGGGTTCAGATGAGTAAACATGACGTTAATCACGTGACTAGCACACAGCCAATGAGCTGGCCCTCTCCGCAGTTTTGAGGACGCTGACACCCTCCTAGTTAGATAATTGGGGCTGTTGCACAAATGGCTACAGATGTCCGCGGGCTGTCGGACTTTGCCGTTTGAAAGCTGTTGAATACTGTCTAACTGAAAACTGTTGACACTGCTTGAAATGGACAGGTTTGTTGTGTATAGATGATCCATGATAGTGAGCTATTCCAATTCCAAGTGACTAGGAGCCCACTCTGAACCATCACCCATCCATCCATCGTCATCTTCCGCTTATTCCTTACTAGTAAGGGTCGCGGGGGGGGCTGGAGCCTATCCCAGCATCTACGGGCGAGAGGCGGGGTACACCCTGGAGAGGTCGCCAGTCCATCGCAGGGCCAACATACAGAGACGAACAACCATTCACACTCACATTCATACCTACAGTCAATTTAGAGAATCCAATCAGCCTAGTCCCCAAATTGCATGTCTTTGGATGGTGAGAGGAAGCCGGAGTACCCGGAGAGAACCCACGCAGGCACGGGGAGAACATGCAAACTCCACACAGAAAGATCCCGTGCCCGAGCCGGGACTCGAACCCGGAACGTTCTTGCTGTGAGGCCACAGTGCTAACCACTGCACCTCCGTGCAGCCCTGAACCATCACAATATTCAAAACTATGAATTATACAAAATAATCCATCCATCGTCATCTTCCACTTATTCCTTACTAGTAAGGGTCGCGGGGGGGCTGGAGCCTTTCCCAGCATCTACGGGCGAGAAGCGGGGTACACCCTGGACAGGGCGCCAGTCCATCGCAGGGCCAACATACAGAGACGAACAACCATTCACACTCACATTCATACCTACGGTCAATTTAGAGAATCCAATCAGCCTAGTCCCCAAATTGCATGTCTTTTGGACGGTGGGAGGAAGCCGGAGTACCTGGAGAGAACCCACGCAGGCACGGGGAGAACATGCAAACTCCACACAGAAAGATCCCGCGCCCGAGCCGGGACTCGAACCCGGAACGTTCTTGCTGTGAGGCCACAGTGCTAACCACTGCACCTCCGTGCAGCCCTGAGCCATCACAATATTCAAAACTATGAATTATACAAAATAATATATAATATAAATTTACAAACATAGCTTCTTCAAGGCTCAATGGCGATGGATGCAATGCATTACAAGGCAGAAGCACATTGCCACACAAAAACAAACAAGATGACTGCTTTGATCTGAGACCCTAATCACATGACCGTGATATGCAATTAAAAACAAAGACTTTCATAATAATAAAAGAGCACCTTGCAAAATACCAGCAGGAGGTACTGTGGAGCAAAATCACATATACAACAAATGTAGAATACACAACCTTGCTACCTGTACTTGAACTTATAACCACGCAGCACTGATAATGCTTATGACAGGCTTAAAAAACAGAAATGAGCCAGAGTGTGTTTTTTCTGTATTAGAATGAGGGTGTGCCAGATGTTTCTCCTTGCAATAGTCAGATGCCATGCAAGACCAGAGTCGTGATAAATGGGTTCCATCTGTCGCAAAGACTTCAAAAAGCTACAAAATGGGGTATATCAGTATTTGGAGATGTTACATACATTTGGAGGCTACACGGTGGTGCAGTGGTTAGCACTGTGGCCTCACAGCAAGAAGGTTCTGGGTTCGAGTCCCGGCTCGGGCATGGGATCTTTCTGTGTGGAGTTTGCATGTTCTCCCTGTGTCTGCGTGGGTTCTCTCCGGGTACTCCAGCTTCCTCCCACAGTCCAAAAACATGCAATTGGGGACTAGGCTGATTGAATACTCCAAATTGACCGTAGGTATGAATGTGAGTGTGAATGGTTGTTCGTCTCTGTATGTTGGCCCTGCGATGGACTGGCGACCTGTCCAGGGTGTACCCCGCCTCTTGCCCATTGACGCTGGGATCGGCTCCAGCCCCCCCCCCCCCCCCGCGACCCTTAATGTGTAGGAATAAGCGGAAGATGACAATGGATGGACATACATTTGGAGCCAGAAAAATAATGACGTAATAGAATCTCACTTTAGGTTTTTATAGTTTGGTCTGATTATAGAAAACTATCCATCTTGCGCTGGCCCTTCTTTATTTGCATAAACTATAGAACAAGTTGAGAATATGCATATTCAGATATATTAAGCATTCTGAGAAATTACCATTTCGATTACCACCACATTATCGTCGTCTTTTTAAAAAATAAATAGGAAATGATTTGTGCAGCAATAGAATGATGAATGGTTAGATTAACTCCATCCCCCCTTTTAATTACCGTAATCTTGTGAGATTTATCAAGTCAAAGATTTCCTATGATGCATCGCTGAAAAGCTTGTTGCAAACTCCTTTTGACCCACTTTTCATGATCCTCCACCAAAGAGTCAAAACTCCCAATCTCATCCTGCTGCTTCAGGATCAGAGTTGTTCCAACCCTTGTTCTTGTTAAAGGATGTAATTGGCTTCCTAACTGGCTATCCATTGTTTTCCCCCCTATAAATTATTCAATGTGTCCTGATCTGATGATAGTCGTGTCTCAGCCTGCACATTCTCAGTACTGAGGTTTGGAAAAAATATCAGCTATATCCTACAAAGGCCCGTTTGTTCACTGTGACACACATAGATTGTGTATTTTCATTCTGTCTGATCAAAGTATCTCATGTTATCACCAGAGATGTGATTTTGAAAACAGTGGAAGTTTGGGGAACACATAGACTAATGCAGGTGAAAGATGATCTAGGTGCTCAAGGTCTTTGAATTGCATGATTTAGATTGACTTTCTCACTTCCAGGCAGACATTCATATCACTTCATCTCAGTTTAGGTTGACAAGCTACGTGTTTTTCTTTTGACAAAGCAGCATTATGCTCATATGATAATGAAGGTCTGAAAACATTCTAGGGTTTTCATGGACTTCCAAAAATTCTGTTTACCGGAAGTCACATCAAGAGACGCCAAGAAAACCTAATGTTCCATCCGGAGGCTTCTAAGGAGGAAAATGAGTTGGTCCATGATGGAAAAGCTCTTCTACTTTTAGTCTGATTGCTGTGACATTCCGTTCCCTCACAATTCATTCTAAGCATTTTGTTGGTCATCAGATTTTTCACACAGCTTTTTCTTGGCTTATAATGGAAACCTGTAATATTGGCCTCCATTTTGAATGATCATTTAAGGGAACACATCATTCTTTTTTGGGAAATGCTTTTACTGTCCACCACCCCTAGAGCCAGAGAGGAAGATTGATACTCTTTTCCTCTTTTTTCCTCTTTAATGGATAGGGCGTTGGAGACCCACAGAGACTGGCTGGCTGTTGTCAGTTTAACATAATGAATGGGAGTGATTGCACAGTGTTAGCATACTTCCATTAAAAGTAATCAAATACACTTTTCACCAAGAGTGAAAAGATTTTATCCTGAAATAGTATGAAATATGAGTAAAATTTCAAATAACAATTTAAAATGACAAAACTGTAATTTTAGAATCAGAGTCAGACATAGTTGCAACTACTCTCTTGACAAAACCTCAGTGATTTAATTGGGCACAAAACCACAAATTTGTGAGGGGTAGAAATTCTCCAGTAGGTGCCATCAGATCAAAACAGAAGAAGAGGACACATTGAAATTAGGCCATTAAAAGATTGCAGTCGAAGCTTAACGATGGAAAACATGTGATGGATTATGGTTAATTGTTCATTCCTACAGCATTTCTCTGTGCAAATGAAGCACACGGTCATTTTGTGTTTTTTGTATTTTATTGTAAAATTATACATGTAGTCAATACAATGGTTCAGAAAAAATCTTAAAGATCAGTCAGTTATGTGAAGCCCCCCAGCTGCCCTAGTGCACCATTAGTGATGCTTGGAAGCAAAGCAGATGCTTCAAAAAAGAAAAGGAAAAAAACAACAACCACAGTCAGTTAAATACATTTTAGTTACTGTGAGTTAATTTTTACTTTGGATCTGTCAGTAACAAATGTTCTCCTTTGCTGTGTTTTCATTCCAACCTGAGACATTTTCTTTGCCTGTCTCAGTGGACAAGTGCATCCTGGGAGCCAACTAAGCTGAATTCTAGCCTGTTAACCTGTGCACAGAAGCACTCTTCTCTGATGTTACCTAGTCAGGCTAACCTCCACTATAACCTAGGCCTCTGAAGTGATGGAACAGAGTACTGTTTAGTATTTGATTTTTTTTTGTGTGAGTGTGTGTGTTTACATGGCTCTCAAGAACATTGATGGGAGTGAGGAGGAAGGGAATTTTCCATTTTTAATTTTCATGTTCCTACTCCTCTTGATGTAAAATGGAACCTTCATCAATGTAGGATGATTGGATACTCTACATTGACTGTAGGTGTGGCTGTGAGTGTGAATGGTTGTCCGTCCATGTGTGTTGGCCCTGTGATGGACTGGCAACCCATCCAGGCTCCAGCCTCCCTGTGAGCCTTAACAGGATAAGCAGTAGAAAATGGATGGATGGGGCTTAGCAAGGTGCTACATCCTCTGTCCTTGTACCCTCAATCAGGATGAGACAAAACTTCGAATAAACCAATTTAGACAGAGAAAAATGCAGACTTTTGAAGAGGGATCATTCCACCAAGTCAATTCAAGTCAATTTTATTTGTATACCGCCAAATCACAACAAAAGTTATCTCATGACACTTTACAAGAAGAGTAGGTCAAGTATCACACTTCTTCAGTGGTGGTGCTATGGCAAAGTGTATGTCTGGTCCTAAAGCTGCCTCTAAGGTTTCTGGGGTTATCGGTGAAATGTTGTCAGCTGATGGCAGTAGGAGAAGAATTTTCTCTCTAATAAGTAGAATTTTGTCATTAAATAAGTCCATGAAATCTTTGCTACCCAGGGAAACAGGACTACCTGGTTCAATAGAGCTGTGACTTTCTGTCAGTCTGGCTACAGTACTGATGAGGAACCTGGGGTTGTTCTTATGTTCCTCGATTAGTGCAGAGTAGTAGGCTGCTCTAGTTTTACGAAGGGCTTTCGTATAGGTTTTAAGGCTATCACAGAATATACCGTGTCAGCAAACACTAAAACATTTTAAATCAAAACATTTTGATGAATAATACTGATTAAAGTACATGGGGGAATCTGTGGTATTTGTTATTTTTTTACGTTATTTTAAATTTATCCTACTCTGCTTCTGATTGGCTAGTACAGTACTTGTTGCCTTTCAGGCATCTTGTGAATGGATGCTTGGTGCCCCACACACTGAGGAGCGCATTGTGAGCTAACTTTTGGCAAGCGCTTCATCATTGCTCACAGAAGGAAACGGATGCCGAGAAAGGAGAAAGCCCCTCATCTCCCCC
The DNA here is from genome assembly GCF_037954235.1 of Aulostomus chinensis. Taxonomy (NCBI): domain Eukaryota; kingdom Metazoa; phylum Chordata; class Actinopteri; order Syngnathiformes; family Aulostomidae; genus Aulostomus; species Aulostomus chinensis. The sequence goes on along the minus strand of NC_141336.1, from coordinate 7,786,688 downwards.
TTTTCAATAGTAGGTTGTGTATAGTTAATTGTTCATACTTTCTTTTACAAAATTTGTGCACAGTGATGGTGCTGCATATGATTGATGTAGTACAGTATGTCCTCCACCCCTCTTTCTTTCTGTGAAGTGCCTTGTGTTGCTGGCACTGTAAATATAAATTGTTTATGATTAACATTAACATTTTTCCCTGTACAAAAGATTGGTATAGAACCCTGAATGTTCATGAAATATGGAGGTTGGATTACATCCAAACACTTGGTGTAAAACTCAAGCTTTTTATATGTAGAATTATAGCTCACACACAGAGGTTGATATTGCTATTTTTTGCTTATATCTAATTGTAAGTGGTGAAACAAGGCTTACACATTTCTTTTGCGCCTGTGATTAAATAATAGTTGTTAAAATAGGATTGTATTTAGTTATACTGTTTGAAAGAAGGTTATATTTAACTAGCTGTAACTGCATTTGATTTTGCTAATTATCACTGGCACTGCACACATAGCAATGCTCCTGACATATGCCTGAAATATGAATGCAAGGCAGAGCCCCCAAACACAAGATAACTGGAAGGCAAGCACTAGTAAGTAAGAATACGGGCCAATCAAAAGCAGAGTAGGTTGTGTCTTCCCAGAGCGCTGGTAGGGGTAAAAAAAGCACTGCTAGGAATCTTTCTTCTTTATTTATTCATCTTGTTCAAGTCATCTTGGTGTCACGTGTCATCCTTTTTGTTTTTCTGACATTTCTCCCTTCCAAGAGTTGAGAGGTGATCAGCTCACAACACTGTTTCACATCAACAAGCATTCACTGATAGAATGCACATACAGGAGAAATAATAAAAAAAAATAATAATGAATGTTTGCCATGTCATGATAAACTCATTAAATGTTAAGTTCAGTTAAGTTTTATGACAAAAGCTGACACACTGGATGGTGGGGGCTTAATTGTTAAGAGATATCATCGACAACATGTCCAACCAGACTTGATAATGCTATTCAATATGTTGGAATTATTCTTTGTTATCATATGTATGGAGCCCTCGACCAAAAGCCAATGGAATTGTTACAATGGACTTTGGATTATTGCAGAGAATCATCGCTTTGGTGAGTGTAAGTAGACAAAATTTACTCTTTTTGTTCAGCATGATAGTCTTCACTAATGAATACTACTTTTGTCATTTTTGAAGCATAAATGCAATGGTAAAAGGTTCAAATTTGGCAACCTATGAATTATACCTCAGACTGATGACTTTAATATCTCCACAGCTAGCTTCAGGCTTCTTCTGTGATTATGTTTAACTTCCACAACAGATTGTGTGTTACGTGTGGGGAGGTGTGAGGGGGAAGTAGACCCAGGCGCAGACAGTGGGAAGGTGCACAAGAGGTTTTTATTTAGACACGGGGAACTTGAGACGGGGGGAACTGACGTGAGTGCACAACAAGACGCAACAGCATAACACGGTACAAAAAGATGACACGGCACAAAAAGACGACAATGGACCAACAACCTAACAGGGGAAAACACATCGGTTAAATACAAGCGGGGAAGCGAGACACAGGTGGTGCAATCACCCAGGTGAGACACATGAGGTAATCACAGGAGGAAGGTCAGGAAGACAGGATATGACTACAAAATAAAACGGGAAGCACGAGACAGGGACTGTGACAGTACCCCCCCCCCCCCAAGGGCTGGCTCCCAGACAGCCCAAAAAACAAAAAAAACAACACCAGGGTGGGTGGAGGGTAGCCAGGAGGCGGGAAAGGGCAAGAAAACACCAGTGAACGAAACAACAAAAAACCACTCACTCACCACACCAGTGGGCTTAACCATAACACCATGTCAGGGGGGCGGCCAGGGGGGCGGCCAGGGGGGCTGCCAGGAGGCCGCGCAGACCACGGAGAGTCAGGGGGGCGGCCGGGAGGCCACGCAGACCACAGAGAGTCAGGGGGGCGGCCGGGAGGCCACGCAGACCACGGAGAGTCAGGGGGGGCAGCCAGGGGGCTGCACCAGGAGGCACCGAGCACCCGGGGGGAGGCCCAAGGTGCCGTGACAAGCTGCAGGAGCAAGAGAGGCGTCTGCCTGGACCCTCGTGGCAGGAGCAAGAGAGGCGTTCGCCTGGACCCTTGTGGCAGGAGATGGAGAGGCGTCCGCCTCCGCCTGGACCCTCATGGCAGGAGCAAGAGAGGCATCCGCCTCCGCGTGGACCCTCGTGGCAGGAGCAAGAGAGGCGTCCGCCTGGACCCTCGGAACGGGAGAGGCGTCCACTTGGACCCTTGGAGCGGGAACAGGAGAGGCGTCCGCTCAGAACCTCAGAGCGGGAACAGGAGAGGCGTCCGCTCGGAACCTCAGAGAGGGAACAGGAGAGGCGTCCGCTCGGACCCTCGGAGTGGGAGCAGGGTAGCGCCAACCAGGACCCTTGACGCTGGGACAGGAGAGGCGCCCGCCAGGGCCCTTGGCGTGGTGCAAGGGTATCGCCAGCCAGGACCCTCGGCGCAGAGATAGGGGTGACGCCCGCCAGGACCCTCGGCGCCGAGACAGGAGTGACGCCCGCCAGGATCCTTGGCGGCAGAGATGGTGTAGCAGCCGCTGGGATTGGGATGGTGCCCACCAGGACCCTCGGCGCCGGGACAGGAGTGGCGCCTGCCAGGACCCTCTGTGGAGCAGTAGTTGAGCCAGCCAGGACCCTTGGCGCCGGAACAGGAGTGACGCCCGCCAGGACCCGTGGTGGCGGTGTAGCAACTGCTGGGCTTGGGATGAGGGCTGGACCTGGCTGCCTATGAGCACTAGGGTGGCCAGCCTTCTCCTTCACCTCAGGCCGGGAGCTCCTAGGCCTCCTGGATGGGGGCCGAGCTGACCTGCGGGCTCGCTGCACCGAGCAAGGACCCCCGAAGGCCAGCTGGGTGCCCGTGAAGTCCCTCTCCCTTTGTGACTCTTCTTCCCGATTCCTCTTTGCCATCAAGGCAAAGTGCTCAAAAAGAGTCATCATAAGTGGGGGGGGGAACTTGTCCGCTGGGTCTTTCTTGGTTGGTCCATTATGTTTAACTTCCACACCAGATTGTGTGTTACGTGTGGGGAGGTGTGAGGGGGAAGTAGACCCAGGCGCAGACAGTGGGAAGGTGCACAAGAGGTTTTTATTTAGACACGGGGAACTTGAGACGGGGGGAACTGATGTGAGTGCACAACAAGACGCAACAGCATGGCACAAAAACACGACACGGTAGAAAAAGACGACAATGGACCAACAACCTAACAGGGGAAAACACATCGGTTAAATACAAGAGGGGAAACAAGACACAGGTGGTGCAATCACCCAGGTGAGACACATGAGGTAATTACAGGAGGGAGGTCAGGAAGACAGGACATGACTACAAAATAAAACAGGAAGCACGAGACAGGGACCGTGACATTCTGAAGTCTTTTTAAGCTACTTCTTGGCTACAGCCATTTTTAAGTCACAGGAAATCTTTGAAATTCACTAGCATGTAATTTATACCTTCAGACAAAACATTAAAATATCCTCAGCTCAACCACAGATCTAATTTCAGGCCCTGATCCATAATCATCCCACTGATTTGGAAACAAGGTAACCTGATATTTGATGATGCTGACTTATTGCCACTTTTACGGCTCATTCCACTCTTTTTGGTGGCCATAGATTTGTAACCTGATGGTGTTTTCAAGCTCTTTGCCAATTAAGTACTACTTTTGAAATTATGTTGCAGTCAAGCATTCCTGAGGAGAGTTAAATATTTTTTTGGGGAAAAAATCCAGACTGTTGTATTTTATGAAACAAACTTTAAACTTTGATGCTCCATTTCAAATGTATGGAATACACCAAAATTTACTGTAAATAGTGTCATTGTCATCATGCAGTAACACTGAAATGTCATCATATCAACACTAACTGGATCATATTTCTTGAATTTAACTAAAGCCTGACCTACAGGATTCTGGGGGCTGGAAGTGATCCAGATGGAGTCAGAAAATTCAAATATCTGTAGAGCCACTGAAATGTATATAATATATTATTTTTTTAATTTTTATTTTGTTATGATCCCTCATATGTGGTTTAAGAACTTTGTATTTTGACACATATCAGACAACATATAAACCTGCTGATGTATCTGCGATGGGCCAGCATCCATCTCTATTATTGGTCACACCAATAATATTGACTTGTGTTGGGCTCTAGATTAAATACTTGAGAAAGGTGCTGAACATAAAACAAATAATCTTTTCCTATGAGGGTCCATAACGTGTCTGCTGCTCACTGAAAGAGAAAAATGAAAACTGATAAGTGAATCCACTCAGCTAGTAAACCAGCAAGCTCCTGCAGCATCACATGTTATCAGAATAATTAGCTTTTTTCCACATTCTTTTTAGTTTTTCTTTTCTTATGTTGGCATGCCACTCAAGCCCCTCCCACCTCCCCTGTGATGTCAAAGCTATGAGGTGCATGCATGTGTGTATGAGCTTATTTAAAGGGCCAACTCACTGGTCAGCATCATCAACTCGCTGCTTGCTCCTTCCAGGGAATAAAATCTGAGTAGCCTGAAGAGACTCCTGCTGCAGAAACAGCCAGTAAGATTTAATTGTTTCTTTACAGACTGATTTACTGGTCGATTGTACTCACTGGTCGACTCACAGGCTTTTACTGTCTTCAGCTACTGACAACTTGCTTCATCTTGATGTGACTGTTTTACTGAGTGGTTTAATCATTCCCTGTGTGATTTGTCAACTGAATAACTGGTTCATCATAAAATAGTTTATTTTTGTATTGAATCATTCACAGACTGTTTGATCAAACAGGCTGAATGGTTTACTGAGTTGATTAAATTTGTATTTGTTCTTTTTAACTATTTGCTGCCTGTTTACTCCATGCTAAATCAGTTTTCCTACAGAATGACTTCGTCTTATCAATTAATTTCCAGACCATTGGAACTGGTTCTCTAACTTGATTGTTTACTGACTGATCACTATTTTATTTGATGGGTATACATTTTGTCAACTTTTGGACTTTCAGATAAAGGTTTGAACTTAGAGTTTGTGATGATTTTGGTGGCCCTTCTGGCCAAAAAAGGCAGTGTTTACCAGAATGAAGACTGCATGAACACCAATGCTGACAAAGTTCTTGATCTACCCGAATCCAGACCAGACATGAGTGGGAAAACAACTGGACATATTTTGATTGTAGGATCCAGCAATGACAGCATGTATCTTATAACCTTGTAGAGATGTTGCAGCAAGCTATCAATGTAACATTACAATATACTGTAAGACTACAAGTAACAGCTGAGCACCTGTTGCTGGCAAGTTTTGTTTCAACTAATTTCACAGGGAAACTGATCTGAACACAGGAAGGTAGAAGGTCTATAGAAATGTTGAATCTGGGTGACAGTAGGTCATTTAGAGGCATCAATACTAAAATGACATGGTAAGAAAATAAGTTAAAATGTCCTTGCTGCTTTCCTAGCTGCTTTGCTGACTGATTTACCCCAAATTGCTGAAATTTGATTTCCTCCATTAAAATATATTCTACTGGCTGAATTAATGTATGATTTTTACAGTACACTGATGTTTCTCTGTTTCAGGTGCAGAAATGTCTCTGTCTGTCCTCATGCCTCTGACAGGTACAAGCTGTTCTATTAGTGACAGTGTATCAGATGCATTCAAATTTGCTGACGAACAGCACTTTCTTTCCTTCTTTCTTTCTTTCTTTCTTTCTTTCTTTCTTTCTTTCTTTCTTTCTGACAGTATTTGATGATGTGTGATGTCTCTGTCTCCTCAGGTCTCCTCTTCCTGCTCTCCTCAACATTTGGCTCAGAATCCAGCGGTCAGTCCTGAATGTTGTCCATGTGTCTGCTGTGTTATTCCATTTGTGTATCTGACTGTCAGTCTGTCTTCTTTAAGTTCGGTTCTGTGAGGCATATCATCTGGTAGTGATTTAGGTAATAGGATGAAGTGACTTGGGAAACTTGTTGGAAATGGTAAAGGGTCCCAAAAATGAAATGTGAAAATTTTCCACCCATACATCTTTTACTTGTATATCTCATTGATAGTTAATCTAAACCCCATCAGATCTGATTGTTTTGCATCTGATGGACAGTACTTGGATCTGGCTCCAATGTTTTCAATGTGGCGGCAGAGTCAGAAACATACTTTTTGAACATCTAAAGTGTGGTTCATGGAACTTTGAGGCTTCAAATAGTTGATGTGGAAATAAGATTTTGCTATGCTTAAATAACTAGAAGACTAATTTATACATTATTAGCATAATGTATTCTGAATGACACTTCTCTGAATCTGTAGATATGAGTTAAAAATAATACATATCAACAGAGACAGTGTTCATGTGACACTGATAGAATAAAGATGAGGAGGATGTGTCTCCTGTAGAGATACTCTTCTTCTGGTCTCTTTGATGTTTCTTTCAGAGTCCCTTGGTGATGTAGCTGGAAACCTGAACACCTTACTTCTGTTTATATTGAGCCAAAACCACGAAACTATCTGGAATCTTACAATAACAGATGATACCAATGAAAAGATTCTTTCAGTCATTTCAAGGAGCTGTTGTATTATACTGACTATCATAGCTTACTATTAGTTTATTCGCTTATTATTCTTAGCTACAGTAATTTTCATACTTTTCTAAAATTTTGAAATGTTTTAAGAAAATTAAAGGAAGAATTAAAGGTAATTATTGCCATTAGTAGCATGAAAATACCAGTGCACCAACAAAACATGCCTAAAATGCTACAACAACATTAATAAGGACATTCATGGTCATCAGAGGATGACTTCAACTGCTGGTGATTCCATGACTTTTCCTCTAGCACCACCATAACCCATACAAACACATTCCTGTTCCCATCAGATAATTTGTAATAACGTCATTGATTTCCTGATTGTCAGTTGTCCAATACTTTGATTTATGACTTACAAATTTACTTATACTACCATCATTTTTGGCTCCACATCAGTGGTCAGTAAAACCACATTTCAGACACTATTACTTATAAAAGTGTAATTGCACAACAGAATTTCCACTTCTGTCAAAAGTGTGTTTAAAGTGATTATCAACATCTAATAGAAATTATGTATTGATATCTATCAGCCTGAATCATAGATCATGACCAACTGAAAACAGAAATCTGCAAGAAGCTTTAAGAGGGCCCTTTCAACTGTGCCTGTTTGGATGGTTCTGAAACTTGACATTTTGATTTGACATAAAGAAGAAGACTAACGCAACCACTCTGCGGTGCAAAAGTCATTTCCTGTTGCCACCAAGTGGTACTAGAAGTACTTAACGAACATTATGTTGCTTTACATCAGGTGCATCAAGACACCACAGTGATATGCTGAGGTCGATGTTTGTTACATCTGACTTACTCCCTGTAACCACTTTGTGGTAATATGACTATGGGTCAGCACTGACTTGCTGTCTTCAGGCTGGTAAATTATCTAATAGCAAAGTCTGAAACAGATCCAGCCATGTATGACGGTATTATAACACTTTTGGTGTTAATGGTAAATGATTAAAAAATCACGTGCATCCCATGACCACAGTGTGACGCAGTTCAAAAACACATCACAATTTTAATTCTCCAAGGGGTCTCATATTCATGGTTTAAATTTGAAGAGAATCAGATAAATCTTCAGAGGGGAGTTCATTTTTTTTTACCATACCAAAAGTGGCAAAAATTACAGAAAAAAAATAAAAATGGCCAACCTCCTGTTGGGTCAAGGTCAAAGCACCACTGGAGGTGCAAAATCCTCCAAATATTCAAGAAGTCCTCCCACACGTGTTTCATCTACCAAAAATTGGTAGAAAAGTGTAGGTCTTGTTATGGTACACATGTTTGTGTTTTTGGTAGCTAAAACATGTTGGGAGACTTTTTGAAAATTTGGAGGATTTTTGCACCTTTGTGCATGGACCTTTACTGTCATGATTTGCAATTTTCACCACTGGGTTCTCCGTGTCACCCTGAACGCACCACCTCTCACTCCCTCAGCCAACCTCCTCTGCCAATTAATCTCAATCACCTGCACCTGTCCCCACACTATATAGGTCTCCCTCTCCCTTTGTTCTCTGCCAGATTGTGACGCATTCATGCCAAACTCTCAAGTGATATCTCTCGGACTGGCTTCCCGGCTTCGACCCTGCTTGATTTGACCATTCCTCTTTGCCTCAGCCCTGGTAACCACTTCAGCTTTTGTGAACCACAAGTCTGCCTCTATTGTTCCCCTGTTTTTTGCCAGTCTGTTTTTTGCCGGTTCCGTTTCTTTGGAAGACTTCCTCAGTTATCTGTTGGCCCTGGAGCTTTTCCCAAACTCCTCTTGCCATCTTAACAACTCCAAACTGCCTGTTCATTCCCCACCCCCAACGCTCACCCATTCATTATTCAGAAAAGGAACACTGCTTACAATTACCTGTTTTTTCAGTTGAGCTGCATTTCTGGCACAACCTTAATAAAGGTCATTTCCATAGAGAGAAATGAAAAAGCATGAAGCTTTCTTCAGGCACGCCGACCGAGCCGTATTGTTAAAAAGCCTTTACTGAATTAGGGCATGTCGATATAAAATATTCTGAGCGCCGACCGGTTTCAACCACAGCAGGTCTTCGTCAGGGCATAAAGACAAGTAAGAACCCGAGTCAGGTGCACTGATTGCTTATATTGCCTATGTCGCTAGAAATCAAGCAGTCCTCACATAACACTAGCATAAAAAGATTTTCTCCTTTTGTTTGCTGAAAGGTCATTTCCAATTCCCCTCCTGTTTCAAGTAAGTTTGCATTTGGCACCATACTCCCCACAGTTTCAGTACAGTCTGGCCTAACATGGAACCAGCATGCACTTCCCCTGCCCAAAACCATTTCGAATGCATTGAAGGAGTCCTCCATCAACATGAGGCCCTCATGGCATCTGCTCAGCTAAGGCCAAACAGGCTGCAGTCATCACTCCTGCTATTAATCTTGATCTTCGAATCCAGGCTCACAAGAGAGAGAAGCCAAATACCAACCCAGCTCATGTATCTGCTCATGCATCAAGAAGCTCTGCCCCCAACTTGGCCTGGTCTACAGCCACTCCTGAGCCCTTAACCAACAGTCCCGAACCCATGCGGTTGGGCCACACCAGTCTGTCCCCTTAGGAACGAGAGCGACACCGAAGGTCAAATCTGTCTGTACTGTGGTTGACCGGGCCACTTCATCTCTCATTGTTCAGTAAAAGGGAGGGCTCATCAGTAGTGGAGGAGTTACTGGTGAGTCCATCCTCTTTTAAAACCCTCCTCTGTACTTGACCATCGTCTGTTTATAGCCAAGCTCCTTCTGCCTGAGATCTTTAAAGTCCTGTCCACGTTCATCTATTCTGGAGCAGATGCTAACATAATTGACAGTTAGTTCATCAGCTGGGTATTGATCTATCACCCCTGCCTTGTCCTGTGCCTGCCAGGGCTCTTGATGGTCATCTGCTGGGGGCGGTCACTCATCAAACCATACTCATCCATTTAATCATGTCTGGTAATCACCATGAAACCATCCAGTTTTATGTTCTGCCCTCACCTCGCCTCCCTCTTATACTGGGCTACCCATGACTTCGCTGCCATAACCCACATATTGACTGGTTGGAAGGGGTCATCCATGGTTGGAGTTCCGCCTGTCATCAGGTCTGCCTGAAGCAGGTGGCTGCACTGCTCCACTCTCCACCTCCCTGTGGCCAGCCCGATCTCTCTGGAGTCCCAGCCCAGTATCATGACCTGTGTGAGGTTTTCAGCAAAGCTAAGGCCATGTCTCTACCCCCTAACCGTCCCTATGATTGTGCCATTGACCTTCTGCTGGGCACCACCCCTCCCAAGGGGTGCCTCTACTCCCTTTCTGGCCCTGAAAGGGAGGCCATGGAAGCATACATCAGTGACTCCTTGGCAAATGGTATCATTCTTCCATCTTCGTCCCCTGCTGGCACTGGCTTCTTTTTTGTGGACAAGGAGGATGGAACCCTCAGACCTTGCATCGATTACAGAGGTCTCAATGACATAACTGTAAAGAACAGGTACCCTTTTCAACTCATGTCTTCTGCTTTTGAAATACTGCAAGGGGCCAGTGTCTTTACTAAAGTGGATCTACGAAACGCTTACCATTTGGTCCGCATCAGGGAGGGGATGAGTGGGAAAACAGTGTTCAACACCCCCACAGGCTATTATGAGTATCTTGTCATGCCTTTTGGTTTAACTAATGCCCCTGCTGTCTTCCAGGCATTAGTTAATGATGTCCTTGGAGATATACTAAACCACTCCATCTTTGTTTATCTTGACGATACTTTGATTTTCTCCAAGTCCATGGAGGAACATGTTAATCATGTAAGGGCAGTCCTACAATGGCTTCTGGAAAACTCCCTGTTCGTCAAAGCTGATAAGTGTGAATTTCATGCATCCTCGGTCACCTTCCTTGGATACATTGTGGCTTAGGGTAGTCTACAAATGGATCCAGCCAAGATTTCAGCTGTTACAGCCTGGCTTGCCCCTGAGAATTGGAAACAACTGCAATGCTTCCTGGGTTTTGCCAACTTTTATCACCGCTTCATTCGTGGTTACACCACTCTGGCTTCACCCCTCACAGTCCTTACTTCATCCAAAATCCCATTGTCCTGGACTCCTGCAGCCAATAGGGCTTTTGAATCTTTAAAGGCACGATTCACCACTGCTCCTATTCTGCATCTCCCGGACCCTGAAAGACAGTTTGTGGGGGAAGTGGATGCATCTGACATTGGGGTGGGGGCTGTGCTGTCTTAACATTCAGCATCAGACCAAAAGCTCCACCCATGTGCCTTCTTCTCTCACCAACTGACCCCTGCAGAACAAAACTATGACATTGGTAACAGAGAATTGCTAGCAGTAAAACTAGCTTTGGAGGAATGGGGGCACTGGCTGGACGGAACTAAGTTCCATTCCTTGTCTGGACAGACCACAAAAACCTTGAGTACATCCACACAGCAAAACGCTTAAACTCACATCAAGCCCGCTGGTCACTCTTTTTTACATGCTTCAACTTTTCTCTCTTACTGCCTTGGATCCAGAAATTTCAAGCCTGATGCTCTGTCCCATCAATTTTTGAGGGAAAATTCCCCTGTTGAGGCTGCCCCTCTTCTGCCCCCTTCCTGTCTTGTTGCCTGTCTCTCCTGGGACATTGAAGAGAGTCAAAGCCATTTCAGTTGACCAACTTGGACCCAGTGCTTGCCCCCTTGATCGTCTGTTTGAACCTGCAACATTAAGTTTTGAGTTTCTACAGTGGTCACATTCTTCCAAGCTCAGCTGTCACCCTGGGGTACACAGAACCAAGGAGTTCTTTGCTCAATGGTTCTGGTGGCCCATAATGGAAGAGGGCGTGTGTGTTTGTCAAAGCCTGCCCTATTTGTAATCAACACAAACCATCTCATCAGGCTCCTGCTGGTCACCTTCATCCACTCTCCATACCCCATCGTCCCTGGTCACATATATCCCAGGATTTTGTCACTGGTCTTCCTTCCTCTGAAGGTACCACCATCCTCACCATAGTTGATAGATTCAGTAAGATGGCACATTTCAATCCCCTTCCAAAACTCCCCTCTACTAAAGGGATTGCTGAACTTCTCCTTTAGCATGTTGTTCGTCATCATGGAATCCCTGTCGATGTAGTTTCTGATTCAAGGGCCCCAGTTCACCTCCATATTTTGGTGAGAATTCTGCAGTCTGTTGGGGGCCTCTGTTAGCCTGTCCTCTGGTTTCCATCCCCCAGTCTAATGGCCAAACCAAAAGAATCAAGAAAAGGAAACCACTCTCCGCTGCCTGGTGTCATCTAACCCCTCCTCCTGGTCTCAACTGGTTTGGGTTGAATATGCCCACAACACCCTGGTCACTTCAGCCACTGGTCTCTCTCCTTTTCAATGTTCATATGGATATCGGCCTCCTCTGTTCCCTACTCTTGAAAAAGAGGATTCTCGCTCCTCTGTGACAACCTTCATTCAGCGCTGTCAACACACCTGGACACAAGCCTGCAATTCCCTCCAATGCTCTGCTGATCACTACACATCTGCCAACTGTCACCGCTCACAAGCCCCTGCTTACCAGGTTGGACAAAAGGTTTGGCTTTCCACCAAGGACCTGCCCGTCCGTTTCTTTGGAAGACTTTCTTCAGTTATCTGTTGGCCCTGGAGCTTTTCCCATACTCCTCTTGCCATCTTAACAACTCCAAACTGCCTATTCTTTCCCACCCCCAATGCTCACCCATTCATTATTCAGAGAAGGACCACTGCTTATGGTTACCTGTTTTATCAGTTGAGCTGTATTTCCAGCACAACCTGAATAAAGGTCATTTCAAATTCCACTCCTGTTTCAAGTGTGTTTGCCTTTGGGTCCATACTCCCACAGTTTCATTTACACTATGGAATATATATCCCCAGGTATGACTTGAAAAATTTCATGAAGATTTGACCATGTGGACTAAGTTATAACACTGTTTTGTGTCATGGTGAAATATCAGAATTTGCTGGCCCGCCATGACCACATAGTGTAAGGCAGCCCAAAAAAATCATTACATTTTTACAGTTACCAAATTGAGTCAGCTAAAGCCCCTTAGAGGAATTTGTTAAGGTATGACCCCTGAAAATTGTCAAAACATTAAATTTCAAATGAAAAATGGAGAATTTCGGTTGGTTTGATGTAAGCGTCCACTGTGCATTTTCTGAGGTCTTGTCATGTTACTTGAGCATACCAAATGTCATGCACATATTGTAAGTGACACAAGATTAGTTTTCCTGCATTTTTGTTTCTTTTTTGTCAAGTGAGAAACCCATGAAATATGACTAAGCTGCTAAAAAAAGGGGACTGGGCAGGAACACAGGAAAAAGAACAATTCCTTGCCTATCAATAGGGCCTTGCACCAGTTTGTGCACGTCCTCATTTCTTAGGGCTCTCACAATGCTCAAGGCTTGGGCCCTAATGAGTTTTCATCTGCGACAAAATATGAAAGTGTTTTTTTACAGATTTGGTGCATTTGGGTAATGCAAGTATGTTTATGTATATGCACTTTGTCTCCAGCTCAAAAGCCACTTGTTTTTTTTGGCAAGCCATGGCAATTCTATTTGAATACCCCAAAATCACCACAAAAGTTATCTCGTGACACTTTACAAGTGTGAGTAGGGATAGCTTCACACTCCTTAAGTTAGATACTAGCAATTCTTCATGAGCAAGCACATCTTGCAACAGTGGCAATGAAAACCACCCTTTTGACAGGTAGAAATGTTGAGTAGATCCAGGGTCAGTGGCCACAGAAATCTGCTTTGACCGATTGGGGGGTTGAGAGCAGGAAAGTGGAGCAGACACAAAGACAGATAATGGAAGAAGATATCGACAATGATAGAGGGAAAGGGATAAAGAGAGAGAGAGAAAGACAGACAGATGTTCATTTGTTTATTTCAATTGTAAGACAATTTACTTCAGCACTGGAGTCAAAGACAACTGTAGTAAAGTGTATCATATAGTGTCCCATTCAGTGAAGTCAAAAATGAAATGAAACGGGTAAGTGGATTTCAGTGTCTTGCTTCATTTGTTGTCCAATTCAAAAGACAAAATTGCAAAGATCTCGTATAAAATTTTCAAGCTCAGAAAAGTTACAAGTTAACATTAAATTGTCAGAGAAGAAGAAAGAGAGAGACTCAAGTGCTGTTGATGTCACGCAGTGCCATACCCAGTGACTTGTGTGACCCGAGTGGCTGACATGAGGGAGGACGCCGTGTTGATCTTGTGTCCTCCGGACTGCAGCCGCTGGCGAGCATCTGTGTTTGGGACAGGGATCTACGCGTCCATCTCGTCTATCTGTGGAGCTGCTCTGCACAGGTTGGAAAATCCTCTTGTTTCTCCCTTTCAGGACTTTTTGCTCTCTTTCATCTTCATTTTATCATCATCTTCTTCCTATCATCCTATTTGTTCATCACTCAAAAAATATTTTTCAATAAAGAAATCAAATTAAACTTACTTCAACTAAATCACAAAAATAAAATTTAGGAAACATCAGAGCAGGTCGGTGCTTTATTCTCAGAAGGGAAATAACTTATTTGCATGTACGTTTTTACTTGGTGTGAGAGGGCTTTCAACTAATATATTTTGTACACAAACAAAACCTGTATAATGCTATCAAAACGCACAACAAACTCTGTTTGACGTCATAGTTGGAATTAATATGTTAGTTTTTTGTGTGCAGCTTGTGTTCTGCTGCCAGCAGCAGCTCCGGTGTGACATAATGAGTCCTGCTGACTGCTGAACCTTAACAAAGCACAAAGGAATGTAGAGTAGAGAAGGATTAACCCTAAACGACCTCCTGTTCCTCTGCAGAAGAGGTTCGAGGCCCTGAGAGGAGAAACTGAACAGCTCAACTTGACAGCAGCCTCACTTGTGTCTCTTCCCTATCTCATCTTGGTATTTAAATGCTTTTCTGTCCCATTTAGCCTGTTATAACCTGGCTGTCTGTCTGGCTGTTCAAGGTATTTGCTGAGTTCTAGTTTGATTTATAAACAGTCTTGAGAACACAGATACTCTGTTTGAGATGAAAAATATCTGAAGTGTTGCAGACTTTGAAATTTCTCCAACTCATATTTGTTTTCATTCCATAAAACTAAACTATAAGTCCAGGAAGATATATATTAATCCTTTAATGAAAACTCTTGTCCACATAAGTAATTTCAGCACCTCTATACTTTTCAGAGACGATGCACATAAATACACAAAACATTGTGTCAGATCAAACAAACAGTTGTTGCCCCCTAATCTCACAGGCAAATGACTCCCAAGGAATCAATTGACAGCATGTGAAAACAAACACTTCGAATGACATTTTTTAGAATGGAGGTTATTCTAATTTGTGGCCTAGCATTCTTAGCCCGTACTCAAGCTTGGCTAGCACAATACAGGTATTGTGCTAGCCAAGCTTGAGTACTGAAAACTGCAATTTTTAGGGTACTGACTGAATCATGAACCTCAATACGAAGTAATGATTCAGGTTAAATCAGTCTATGTTAAATGTCAGTACCTGAGAGCACATCTGTGTGGCAAGTCATCCTTAGTTCTTACCTCTAATACTGGTTTCAAAGCTTTCACCCATAATCTGAGATCAACAGAGCTAAGTGGCCTTCTTTGTTGCGTGTGTCTAGGGGGATCGTGGGTCCGTCTGGTGGTGCCGTCAGGGTTAATCGGCTGCAGGGACAACAAAACTACTTGAGCTCCTATTCTCATGGCATCCATTCACAGGCCCTGTCCCACTGGACCGCCTCCTTCAGCCTCAGCAGTAGGTGACTCCATTGTGAGGATGTTTATCAGATCAATAAGCTGACCGACTCATGAGGGTTGGTGGAATGCTCTAATATCTTGAATAATTGACTAATTCATAATTAGAATGAGAAGATTACCAGAAATGATCTGATGTCAGAACCACATCAATGGGCTTCTTTGACACAAAGCAAGAGAGGCTCTAACTCCAAGTCCCTCACACTCTACTGAGCCTCTCACCTTATTCCTAATGGAGATGGGGTTACCTATTTTGACCACTTGTGATCACAGTCTCATTCCTTTGGTCTTGACCGATATGTCTTATCATGATCATAGGGCATAGCAAAACAAAGGTTTCCCTGTAGATTGAGAGCTTGCCAGATCTGATGTGTGTGTGTGTGTGTGTGTGTGTGTGTGTGTGTTTTACCAGAGCCAGCGAGTACTATGCTGGAGTTGACAAGTGAGATCAGCGTCACTGCACTGCCATCAGCAGGTAATCAGTATCACTGATTCTCACAGCTGAATCTTAAATGTCCCTAGAGGGTATAAAATTCTTGAGTTTCATGTTTAGAAGCAGTGAATGTGTCCTCTCAACCTGCTGTCAGCCTTCTCATGAGTGTTTAGTGTGTCTGTTGGGAGACATTGTTCATTTTTCATGTGTGTGCGTGTGTGTGGGGGGGGGGGGGGTTGGTGTTTGTCTGTTGCAGCTAAGAAACCCCTGAAGAAGCCCTCATTGAAGAAAACTCTACCAGGAGGAAATAAAGGTACTCTAAAGGTGCTCCACTAGTGTTTGTGATTAACTCAAACAATGATCCTCAAAAAAACATTCATGAAACTTCACACTATTTTAGTGAGACTTAATCTGTTGACATGAGCTAGTAGTCATGGCAGGTTGTTTCTTCTCAATCAGAAGTCTCTCTGCTTTCTCGTGAAGTGTTTTGTCAGTGTATGGGCTACACAGCTCTAGTTTTGCATAATACAGCCTTTCATTAACACAACAGCATTTTTTGGGGCAACTGTGACATGAAATTACAGTCATGGAATATCGTCTTCTTGTTGTTGGTACTCTCCACTCTGTAGAAGAACACTTCACACAAGTGCATGCTGTTCTCCTATAGTGTGTCATTACAAAGTTACACTGCCAACAAGTAGCCTGGCATGCAAACTACAGCGCTTTTGGTTGTTAAAGCGGATTGTATAAGGGCAGATTTTTTTGAAAACAAAGGAAAGACTGTTCCATTTTAGTTGGCTGTTCTTGTCTAAATGTGGCCTTTGACAAATTTTCCTTAAAATTTGCATCTTCCAATTTTTCTTTTCCAATCCACTTTGAAAACTGTTCATGGTAACTAAGAGAGCAAATATCTACCTGAGCTGTTGTGTCATTTGACTTGGACCAAATTAAAAGGAAAAAAATGGAAAAAAGGGTTGAATAGTTCCTCAAATGCAAAATGTTGGCTTTGTAAATATTGTTGGGTGTGTGCTGTGGCTGGACCCATACACAGAGGTGGAAAGCAGGGAGAACTTAATTTAAAGAAATTAAAGAACATAAGCTGAACTGGCAAACCGAACTTAGCAAACTAACTTAAAACTGGATGCAAACAGTTCTGGGGTGACATAAATGAGCTGACAAAGACAAACATGACAAAAAAGATTTAAATACAGACCCTACTAAGAACACAACAGGTGGGAGAACATAAGGGCGGGGTAGGGGCTGATGGGGCAAGAAACACTGGGAACAGGGCTGTGACTGACAAAGACTAACTGAAAGAAGGCAGAAAACAAAAAAAGGTGGGAAACAGACAAACACAAGAAGTAACACAGGAGTTCCCATGTAGGAAGTGAACTTCAAAATTAAACAAAGACTGACATGCAACACGAGAATGAAAAGAGAAGAAAACAATGAGCAAATCCACAACACAAGAGAGACAATGTCAAAATTAAGTGCGTAACTAATGGTCAGAAACTAAAGTGGACATTATCCAGAGAGGGCCCCGACATACTGACAAAGATATTGGGTTAAATAAACCCCTTTCTTCCTCCTTGCTTCCCACTTTTCTTCATTTTTTCCTTCATCCTACACACTGATATGGATAAGTCAATTTGACTTTGCTCCTTTGCTGACAATATTTTTAAAGTTATGTGCCACTCAGGAGGATTTTTATAATTATCAGATTATTTGTTTGGATAAGAAACCAAAAAGCTTCATAAATAATAATAATAATAAGTCATAGAAAAAGAAATGTAAATTCACAAGGCAAAATGCTGTTGCCTGAGTATGACCTGTAAGTGTATGTGTGTGTGCAGACTGTCAGATGGATATTGCCATGGTGATTGACAGCAGTAACAATATTGGGCAGCGGCGCTTCAACCTGCAAAAGAACTTTGTTGCCAAGCTAGCTTCTGTGTTGCGAGTTGGACCAACAGGACCTCACATTGGGCTGGTGCAGGCCAGGTTAACACACACACACACACACACACACACACACACACAAGACTGAAATAGCAGGGTGAACTAGTCATCATTTTCTTGACCAGTTTATGGTCTCAATCACTAGTTTCAAGTCTTCTCTAATAGCTCTTGCCCATATATGGGCATGTCCACCCCCCCCCCCCATCCCCGCCAACTTCTCTTATTTAGATTCCGCACATTCTGTTTCTTGGCCAATTAATTCAAACTTCAGCACACCGAGTTTACACCTGATGAACTGTGCTGTATAAATAAATTGACTGGAGGTTGTTAATTCAGTAATGAATAATTTACTCAAATCAAACATTGGTTCAAGAGACACAAATGATCTTAACATTTTAAACCAGAAAACGGATGAATTAATTAATTAAATGTTTCTATATCTGAGAAGAAATCAGTTGTTTGTTTTGTGAATTCAGCACATGAATTGCAAAATAATGACATCATCAAACTTCAGAGGGGATCAAGTTGTAAGATGATTCACCAAATAATTCTGTGAAACCAGGATTGTGAACCCAATTGTCACTTTAAAATTGTTTTTATGTGTGTCCGTGTTTGTGTGTGTGTGTGTGTGTGTGTGTGTGTGTGTGTGTGTGTGAGTACAGTGATTCTCCAAGGACTGAATTTTTGCTGACCAACTTCACGCAGCCTAAAGAGCTTCTGTTTGCAATCAAGGAGCTAGTACACCTGGGGGGAAACACCAACACAGGTATGACACAAACAGACACACACGGGCTCACACGGCTATCCATCACTGACACCCTAACCATTTTGAACCTTAACCCTAACCTTAACCAAAACTTGAGGAACTACATTTTTCTGCATTAGGACTGGTATTCGTTCCTCGTGATAAACAGCAAGTAGACAGACACACACACACATACCAACACACACATTCATACACACACTAATGCACGCACACATATAACCACGCACATACACACACACACCAACACACACACACAGTAGTAGCAGCAGGACCAAGGATTTATTGGATAATGTGAGAATTTCTTGTGTGCAGGGAGGGCCATCATCCACACAGCCGAGAGGTTCTTCACCCAGGAGAATGGGGGAAGGCGGGGTCACCCTCGCGTGATGGTAGTGCTGATTGATGGTTGGCCATCAGACAGTCTTGAGCGGGCAGCCATGTTCGCTCGAGAGTCTGGCATCAATGTCTTCCTGGTGTCTGTGGCCAAGCCAGCACCCGAGGAGCTTGCGATGGTGCCCGACAAAGACTTCATGAAAAAGGTGGCCCCTTCTGTTTATAGACAGGATAAGTCTCAGCTGAATAGCAAACGTTAATACTGTCTGCCTCCTGTCTGGCAGGTGGTGTGTAAAGACAATGGCTTCTTCAACTACCTGATCCCCAGCTGGTTCAGCACCACCAAACACGTTAAACCTCTGACACAGAGACTCTGCTCACTTGATGCCCTGCTGTGCAGTAAGACACCAGTCATCTCATGACTGAGCGAAATGTTTGTCAAATAGACAAGTAACAGAGCTATAACCGATCAGTTACCTGCACCTCAGAGGTGAAGCAGCTTATTATCTTGAAATAATTCAACTACCAGCTCTGCTCACCAGTCACACATATCAAATGTCATAAAAATCTGTTAAGACATGAAAGAGAAATTAAACATTTGTTAGGGCGTGGTAGAGTGGTTAGCACTATTTCCTCACAGCAGGAAGGTCCCAGGTTTGAGTCCAAGCCATCCCAGGTCCTTTCTGTGTGGAGTTTGCATGTCTGTGTGGCTTTACTCTGGGTTCTTCAGTTTCCCCCACCATCAAAAACAGGTCGCTTAGGTCAATTACTCCTGTCAGTGCTCCTGAACAAGGTGCAGGCAGAAGATCTTGAGATGTTCCCCAAGCACTGCATGTGGCTCCTCAGTGCCTCTTAGAGTATCGGTTTAATGCAGAGGACAAATTTTGTTGTAAAATTTACATGTGACAAATAGAGACTTGCTTCTCTTCTTCTTCTTATCATATATCATATATCTTCTTATTCACATCAATCATCTTCTCTGGGAGGAATTGTTGGCCTGTGGTCTCCACAAGGAGTTGCAGTAAAAGGTTTTAAAATGGATGAATGTGACATACAATCAAATTATGTGGTGTGTGTGTGTGTGTGTGTGTGTGTGTGTGTGTGTGTGTGTGTCAAAGGTAGAACCTGCTACAACGCGGTCAACATTGGCTTCCTCATAGATGGTTCATCTAGCGTTGGCGAGGGAAACTTTCGGCTGGTATTGGACTTCCTGGCAGGAATTGCAAGCAAATTTGACATCTCAGATGTGGGCGCTCGTATCGGTCAGCTCCACAGCTTGGAAATAATTCATAGATTAACCTGACTTACTGACAAGCTGTTTGGCTGACAGTGTGTTAATGATGCAGGAGCAGTGCAGTTCACCTATGACCAGCGGTTGGAGTTTGGCCTGTTTGAGCACACCAAAAAAGACAATGCCATCAATGCTTTGAGGAGAATCCCCTACATGAGTGGAGGGACGGCTACCGGAGGTGCCATCAGCTTTGCCACCCAGAGCCTGTTCGGGTAATAAGCCTGTTGTGAGGCAAAAATTGAACTTCTGTTTCTCTCACAGGTTTACTCACAGCAGCTACTTCACTTTTATTCATGATGCTCATATACACAAACCAAAGTACATGACTCACAAATACTCGCAACTCTCGTTTGAATACAGAAAAGTGGAGCAGCAGCTCCATACAGCTGCTACACCATTTATATCTGCTGTTTCTTTCTATGATCAACATGATGGAAATCTCCCTATTTAATATCCAGACTTCAGTCACCTCTGTGAATTTCCCTGCAATCTCCAGGAACTGTCTTTCTGACTTATGATTCTAATGTAGATTTCACTGATTTAATTGTGTTAAAACATGAAATGGTGCTGACATAATAACATCATGATGATAATTTGGGCAAAGTAGAAATTACTTGTCAGGTCTGTTTGCATGACTAAAAAAATAACAATTTTTAAAGTGCTGGTTTTCTAAATGTTCTGATCTGACTGGCTACATTAAATTTGTAGCCAGTTATTCCAAAACCGTAAAAAACTTTGACGTGGTGTAGTGCACATTGTGTACATCGATGCTATGACATCTCATAGGGAGTTGACGTTGATCTGAAAATGTGATGAGATGTTTATCGCCGTTGTTGTCGTCCTCTACTTATCCGGTTGGTCCGGGTCACGGGGGCAGCAGCCTCAGCAAGGAAGCACAGACTGCCCTCCCCCCAGCCACATCCACCAGCTCTTCTGGGGGAATCCCGAGGCGTTCCCAGGCCAGCCGAGACATATAATCCCTCCAGCGTGACCTGGGTCGGCCGCGAGGCCTCCTCCCGGTTGTTGCCCGGAACACCTCCCAAGGGTGGCATCCATGAGGCATCATCACCAGATGCCCAAACCACCTCAACTGACTCCTCTTAACATGGAGGAGAAGCGGCTCGACTCTGAGCACCACTCAAATGACCAAGCCTCTCAACCCAGACACCCTGTGGAGGAAACTAATTTCGGCCGCTTGTATTCGCAATCTTGTTCTTTCTGTCATTACCCAAAGTTTATGACCATAGATGAGGGCTGGAACGTAGATTGACAGGTAAATCGAGAGCTTCGCCTTTTGGCTAAGCCCCCTCTTTACCCCAACGGACTGGTTTAGCACCTGCATCACTGCAGATGCCGCCCAAATCTACCTGTCAATCTAGTTATGGACAAACTGCGACTTGCACATAAGTCCAATAACTGCACACCACTCGGGTTCAGATCGGGCCTGCAGTTCCTCCCAATCATACCCCTCCAGTTCATGCTGTCATTGCCCACGTGAACATTGAAGTCCCCCAGTAGGACAATGGAGTCCCCGGTTTGGGCACCATCCAGCACCCTTCCCAAGGACTCCAAAAAAGGATGGGTACTCTGACCTGCTGTTCGCCGCATAAGCGCAGACAACAGTCAGGACCTGTTACCCAACATAAAGGCGCAGGGGAGCAACCCTTTCTTCCAACAGGGTAAGCCCCAATACACAGGCAGAGAGTCTGGGGGCTATCAAAAAGCCCACCCCGGTCCTCTGCCTCTCACATGGAACAACTTGGGTTCTGGAGCTATGTGTTGAGGTGAGGCCGACTATATCTAGCCGGTAACGCTCAACCACCAGCTCTGGCTCCTTCCCTGCCAGAGAGGTAACGTTCCATGTCCCAAAAGCCAGCTTCCATGCTTGAAGATCAGACAGCCAAGGCCCCTGCCTTGGCCTGCTGCCCAAAACACATTGCACTGAACCCTTCCGGTTCCTCCTACGGGTGGTGGGTCCAAAGGAGGACGAGTCCATGTCTCCCTTCCGGGTTAGGCCCAGCAGGACCCCATGAACTAAGGCCCAGCCACCAGGCGCTTGCCATCGAGCCCCTACCCCGGGGCTGGCTCCAGGGTGGGGCCCCATTGCCCCTCTAGGCTGGGTACACAAACTCCTAGATTTAACTTCCATGAGGGATCTGTTGAACTGTTCTTTGTCTGGCCCTTTGCCTAGGACCAGTCTGCCTTGGGTGACCCTACTAGGGGTTAAATGCCACCGACAGCATAGCTTCTAGGGTCACGAGGGCACTCAAACTCCTCCACCACAATAAGATGACGGTTCCAGGAGGAGACGTTTATTTGCAGAATTATCCTGGTAGCACGCCATCTAGTCAAGTCAATCCAATTTTTATTTGGAGAGCACCAAATCACAACAAAAGTTATCTCATGACACTTCCCAAGAAGAATAGGCCTTGAAACCTCACTCCTTCAATTAATAAAACATCCAATTAATATACATCTCCATTTCTCCAAGAAAGCACATCTTGCAACAGTAAAATGCTTCCTTTTAATCAGCAGGAACGTGGAGCAGACCAAAGCTCAGTGGGGACAACCATCTGCTTTTAGCAATTTAGGGGGAAAGAGACAGCAGGGTCAGACACGAAGACAGATAATGGAAAAAGACTGATACAGAGAAGGAAAGAGAGGGACAGAAATAAAGAAGGAGAGAAAGGAGGGATACATAATGGGTGACAGATGGGGACATGAAGAGGCTGGAGGGAGAGAGACAAACTGAGAGGACGAAAGTGGACGGTGGTGCACAGCAATCAATAACTATCTACCAATAACATCTGCAGGTTACTCAAGCAATCATTTTCAGCAAAGCATAATGATTTAAGAATGACTAAATACAATACAAACACAATGCTGATCTTAATGCTTGTACAGTATTGAGAATACAAATATGAAGAACAAAGCTAGCAAACAATAACAACTATCTTCCAATGATAACAAAATCTACAGGTTACTCAGTCAATTTCAGCATAATATAATCATTTAAGTGGCAGCAAATACAACATGAACACAATGCTGATCTTAATGCTTGTACAGTATTGAGAATACAAATATGAACACTAGTACTAATACTAATACTGATATTAAGGGTGGCATCCTTGAGCCTCCTCAGGTCTGTTGTTTCCTCCAGTAGCAGCAAGGTGGACAGGTGTTGAGTACAGAGGGAAAGAGAGGAGGAGAGAGAAGCCCAGTGCATCATGGGAGATCCCCCATCAGTCTAAGCCTATAGCAGCATATCTAAGGGCTAGCTTAAGCCAGCCCTAACTGTATGTTTTATCACAAAGGAAGGTGTTAAGTATACTCTTAAACCTAGAGAGGGTGTCTGTGTGTCTGAGAGATGGTTCCACTGGAGTGGAGCCTCATAACTGAAGGCTCTGGCTCCCATACTACTTTAGGACACTGTAGGAGCCACAAGTAAACCTGAATTCTGGAAGTATAGGGTTCTGAGCTCTGAGCTCTGTCTGATATAAAGGTGTCTGATAGTTGAGGGCTTTGTAGGAAGGAGGAGGAGAAGAATTTTGAATTTTATTCTGTATTTGACAGGTAGCCAGTGCAGAAGCAATTGGGTTTCTTCTACCACTTCTTATTAACATATGAGTAGCGACGATTTAGACCAGCTGGAGAGTTTTTAGGGACTTATTGGTGTAGCTTGATTGGAGGGAATTGGAGTAATCCAGCCCAGAATGCAAAAGCAAGCACTTACTAGTTTTTATGCATCTTTCTCAGACAGGATGTGTCTGATCTTAGCAATGTTACATAAATTAAAGAAGGAAGTCCTGGAGATTTGGCTTATGTGTGAGTTAAAGGACCGATCTGATCAAAGGTAACTCCCTGATCCTTATGGTTGTTCTGGAAGCCAGGGATATGTCACCCTGGGTACCTATCTAAGTAGATAAGGTGTCTCCAAGGTGTTTTGGGCCCAGCACAATTACTTTAGTTTTGTCAGAATGCTAATGATAGAAAATTATGGGTCATCCATGTTTTTTGGGCAGCATGGTGGTGCAGTGGTTCGCGCAACCAACTCACAGCAAGAAGGTTCCAGGTTTGAGCCCCAGCTCGAGCATGGGGTCTTTCTGTTTGGAGTTTGCATGTTCTCCCTGTACCTGCATGGGTTCTCTCTAGGTACTCCGGCTTCCTCTCACAGTCCACAGACATGCAAAAGGGGTCTTGGTTAATTGAGAACTGTAATTTGACCATAGGTGTGGCTGTGAGATAGCATGGTTGTCTGTGTATATGTGTTGGCCCTGCGATGGACTTGAGACCAGTCCAGGGCGTACCCTGCCTCTCGCCCGAAGGCAGCTGGGATAGGCTCTAGCTAGATAGAAAATGGATGGATCCATGTTTTTCATGTCATTTAAACAGGCCTCAAGTTTTAGTAAGCTGATTTGTTTCCTGTGGATGCACTGATAGGTACAGCTGCGTGTTGTCTGCATAACAGTGAAAATCAATGTTCTGTTTCCTTATAATGTGACCTAATGGAGAGTGAAGAGTACTGGTCCAAGCCAAGCACAGACCCTTGTGGAACACCATAGCTAACTGTAGGGGTCTCAGAGGATGCCAAATCCTCCAACATTCAGCCGCCAGGGGGAGCTGCTCAGCCAAGAGCATCATGGGATATCTGCAGGCTCGATTTATGGCACGGACAAAAAAAAATCTCAACCAAAGTCCCAAAAATAAATCTTCATTAGCAAGTACCAGTGCTGGGCAGTAATGCGTTACTTAGTAATATATTACTGTAATATTATTACTTTACCCAGTAATGACTAATATAACGAGACTAAGATTCCAAAAGGTAATATTATGCCTCTATATTCCGCCGAATAAGGGCCTCGTTACTCGTTACAATGGCTGTTAAACGTATAATTTGAGCTGGGTTGTTGCATTCGCAAATTGAACAGATCTACAAGCTATCAACACACTGTGATGAGTGATGCATAGTAGCTTGTAGATCTGTTCCAACGCGCCGCCACCTGTGCACCGTTATGACTTCACGTTAGTCTACTGTAATGCGACGCATGCAGCAGCTGCCTGCTACAAACAAACAGTAAGTAAATCAAAGCATGACTATTTTTTTGTTTTTGCAATTGTTCAGTTTGCAATTATTCACTTTATCATTATTGACTTTATTATTCCATTAAATTGGATTCAGTTCAAAAAGGAGCTGGCTAAATCGATTGTGGTGTTGTCCATCTTTTTGTGGGTGACAGGGGGAAAGTAATATGCAATATAAAAGTAAAGTAATATCATTACTCTTGATTCTAGGTAATAAGTAATATAGCGTATTTACTCACGGTTGTAGAAGTCCAAAATAATCCCACTTCTGACACCAGTTGTTGTGCTCATAACTTTGTCATGGCGATCTTTTGTGCATGGGTTGAAGTACGTCACACAACAAGGGATCTTCGTTTCAAGTGTTTACTGACGTCACTTACATACAGCTTACATCAACACACTTCAGGTCGTGCTACTGCTTCGGGCTCGGGCATGGACAGCGAGCTAGCACGTCCCTGCGTGAGCGGTGAGCGCCAACAACAACAACCATTTCAAAACTGAACATCATACGAGAATCTCGCAACAAACTCACGCACGCACACCCACCTGACTCTCAGAACCCCAATCACACACCACCCTCAGCATCACAAACACAACAGCACAGAGCATCATAACAGCGCATCAACACTGGTGATCTGCCTTACACTACCCCCCACCCCCCAAGGAGTACTGAGTCCCTTCATTTGGTGACCCAAATAAACTTTCAGAAACAGAAAACCGAAATTACCCTTCTCAAATAACATCCCCAAAACAGTAGAAACACTTAACATTTTCCTACATAAATCACAGGTAACTTAAGAGTCTCTTTTAATGACTACTTCCCATATCTCTGTGGCTGATGAACTACTCGCCCACTGGACGTTCTCACAACATTTGCTGGACTGTCTCTGCCCACTTGGGTTTTCTTCTGCTGGTGCTTCGACGTGTTGAGGGACTTCCCCTCAATCAGAAGACTGGAGGGCTTCCCCATCTTCTGCTGGATCTGTAGACTTGTCCTCTTCTAGCGGCAGCTCGGGGACCATCGAGGGATCCTCTTCAGGGGGCTGTTCCACTGGGCCTTGGGACAATTTTAGGATTTGCCTCCGTAGGCGCTGGACCCAAACTGGATCCACATCACTGTTGTAGGGCTTTAGCCGGTCATGATGCATTATTTTGCTGCGCTTCCTTCCCTGGATTTCATACAGGACAGGGCCCCGGCATGCTGAAACAATCAGGGGACCCGTCCAAGGAGCTTGGAGCTTGGGGCTTTGTCCTTTCTTCTCGGTGTCATCCTTCACATACACCAAATCTCCAACATTATAAGAATGCTCTGTTGCTCGAACATCATATGTCTTCTTTTGACGTTCTTGTGCCATGCGGAGATGCTCTCGTGCTGTGTTCTGCGCCTCTTTGAGTCCCTCCCTAGCTCTGAACCATTGATAGCTATACTGCTATAGGCTTAGACTGCTGGGGGACACATCAGGTTACATGGAGCCCCTTCTCTCCTCTCCTCTCCTCTCCTCTCCTCTCCTCCCTGCACATTTTTGGAACTGTCATTACCATTACTTGTTGCACTTTGTAGTTTGGCCTTGGTGTCTCGCAGTCTCTCTGTGTTTCCACAGATCCACCAGAGCTCCAACTGCCACCTGCATCACCCCCCCTCTTTTATTCCCTACTATTACACTGGCCTGCGCTCCCCTTCCATGAACTAGTCTGCCATCCTGTCCCCCATCAAGCTGGCTTGCTCTCCCTGCCTCCCCTTCCAGAAGCTTCCTTCTTCGACTGTTATTAACCTTTCCATGTTTCCCACATTTTGTATTGTAAACTGTTTTCTTGTCTGTAACAACATCTACTGCACGTCTGTCCGTCCTGGGTGAGGGATCCCTCCTCTGTTGCTCACCCTGAGGTTTCTCAGATTTTTCCCTGTTAAAAGGGTTTTCTATGGAGTTTTTCCCTCAGTCGATGTGAGGGTCTAAGGGCAGAGGATGTTGTTATGATGCCATGTGAAGCCCTTTGAGACAAACTGTTTGTGAAAACGGGCTCTACAAATAAAATTGCCTTGCCTTGCCTCTGTCAAGCTATAGAGGAAGTCTGGAGTCTCCATCTTGTCAGATTTCAACACAGCAGCCCCAGACCAGATATCCTGTGGTTGATGGACCTCCCTTCCGAACATCAGCCTGTTAGGTGTGAACCCTGTGACGGCGTGCTGTGAGCTGCGATAGGCTGAGGTGAGAAGTGGCAGGTGTTCGTCCCAGTTATTCTGGTTTTGGTCCACGTAACACCGGATCATCTGCAGCAGAGTTCTGTTGAATCTTTCCACCTGTCCATTTGAGGCAGGATGATAAGGGGTGGTGGGAGTCTTTGTGATCTGCAGGAGTTTGCATACACTCTTGAACAGGGAGCTCTCAAAATTCCTACCTGGTCAGTATATACTTCAAGGGGGGCCCCGAACTGGGCAATGAAGTCATACACAAGCCTTCTGGCTGTCGTCTCCGCCCCTTGATCTGGAACAGGAAAAGCTTCAACCCATCTTGTGAACTGGTCAATAATGACAAGAAAGTACTTGTTTCCACTGCTCGACATTGGGAATGGATCAAGGATGTCCAGATAAAGATGGTCCAGGTGTGCCCCAGCCTGATAGCTTTGCAACTGGGCTCGCTTAGCAGGTCCTTTCGCCTTACATGCGTTGCAGTGCTGGCATCTCTTTATAAAGAGGCAGATGTCCTCACTTATTCCATGCCAGTGGTAGCTCTGACGTAGGCACTCAAGGGTCTTTGCCTCTCCCAGATGGCCGGAGTGAGGGGGTCATGACAAGCTTGCAGGACCTTTTGCTGCATGGAAGATGGGACGAGTAGCAGCAATACTGGACGTTGTGCTCCTGCTCTCTCCCAGGAGTAGTAGAGAACTCCTTGTTGCACCATGACCTGGGGCCAGCAGAGCCAGAACTTTCTAACTGTGGGACTCTCAAGTGCCACCTGATCTTTGGTAGGAAGTGTTTCTTATGCTTTCCATGCGTGGAGGATGGAGAGGACAAGGTCGGCCTTCTGGAGTTCGGCCAGCTCTTCTGGGCTGACAGACTGCTGCCAATTAACCACAGGAGTCTCCGGCACAGGTGTGGGTGGCTTTCTTGCTTCTGTCCGCTGAACGTTTGTCTGTAGGCACCTCACAGCAAGTGGAACCACATCATCCTCAAACCTTGCCCACTGCTCATGGAGCCTTTGACAATACTTGCATCCTTGACATGGCAGGTTGGACAGGTTTTTTCCAGCTTGGTAGCAGTCACATTCATTTGAGTAATCTCCGATTCGCCTGGACATGGCATCTGCGTTTGAGTGTTGACGGCCGGCTCGTGCTCGATGTGAAAGTCGTATTGGCTCAACTCCTCTAGCCAGCGAGCCAACTGATCTGCAGGGCACTTGAACCGGAAGGGCCAGGTGAGGCTGCCGTGATCAGTTCTTAGCAAGAATTTCCTGCCCAGTAGGTAATGCCGGAATTGTTGTGTGAAACGCACAACGTCAAGCAACTCACGTCTGGTGACGCAGTATCTCTGCTGAGCTGGCGTGAGGTGGCTGCTGGCGTATGTCAGAACTCGCTCTTCCCCCCACTGCAATTGTGACAAGACAGCTCCGATACTGTGGCTTGAGGCATTGGTGTCAAGAATGTACTCTCCTTCAACAGGAGGGTATCCCAGCACTGGCGCTGTTATTAGTATTTCCTTTAGCTGAACAAAGGCGTCCTGGTGCTCATCTGTCCACAGAAAGATGGCGCCCTTCTTTAGAAGACTGTGGAGTTGACTTGCCAGCTCAGCAAATGCAGGGACAAACTTGCGGTAGTAATTGCACAGCCCAAGGAATGCTTGCAGTTCTGGCACATTAGTAGGGGGCTCCCAGAGCTGCACGTCCTTGACCAGAGCTGGGTTTGGGCGGATCCCATCCCTGCCTACAACGTGGCCCAGGAAGAGGACTTCCACTTGAAGCAAGTGGCACTTTGAGGGTTTCAGCTTCAGTCCGTAGCTGTGGAGACAGCCGAAAACCTGTGCGAGCCGATCCAGGCTTTTATCCATCCCTCTGCCAAGGACAATGATGTCGTCCAGATAGATGAGCAACGTCTCTCACTGAAGTCCCCTAAGGACGAGCTCCATTGCCCTCTGAAATGTGCTTGGGGCGTTGCATAGTCCAAATGGCATGCGAGTGTATCCGTAGAGGCCCCACTTGGTGATGAACGCTGTTTTCTCACGGTCTTTGTCATCCACCGCGATCTGCCAATAGCCAGACTGAAGATCGAGTGTCGAAAACATGGTTGCTCCGCCAAGAATATCAAGACACTCCTCAATTTTGGGCAAAGGATATGCATCCTTGATCGTCAGGCTGTGTAGGCAATGGTAATCCACAAACCACCGTACTCCTCCATCATTTTTCCGCACTAAAACGACTGGAGTGGCCCACTCTGAAGCGAAAGGAGTGATAACACCCACCTCAAGCATGGTTTGAAGATGCTTTTCCTCTTCACTTTGGAAACCGAGGGGTGTCCTTCTCACTGGCTGACGTACAGGCTTGGCGGTCCCTGTGTCAATCTTGTGCGTGATGGCAGACAGATAACCCAAGTCAGTGTCACTCTTGGCAAAGAGGGCTTCGTAAGTCAGTAGCAGCTGAAGAAAACGCTGGTGCTGCTCCTCGCTGAGGCCCTCACTAGTGGCGTCGACCAACCCTCTGAGATGATTGGGAAGATCAGAGATGGTTGCCATCCTCCCAACCCTCAGAGGTGGTGTAGTCTCTGACTCCTTCTCCACACTGGGCTCTGCTTTGTTCTCTGGAAAACATGATGACTCGTCAGGATAAGTCTCAACTAGGAGTCCCAGACATGCTCCCTTATGCAGTGCTGCTTTGCTGGTACAGAAATTGCAAAACCTGATCAGCACCTTCTTCTCCATGGTAACGGCGACACTCCCAGAGGCTACAGCCCCCGTGATGGTCAGGGGCTCCAGCACAGCTGGGACGCCTGGCCTTGGGTTCTCCACTTCGCCCCACACCACGCACTCAGATATAGGTGGTATGATGGTGCTATCTCCAAGAGTCACCCTGGCATCACAATAATCTGCTCCATCTGTTACCACCTTGGAGGGCACAAGTTCAGCACCAATGAAGACTTTGCCACGGGCGTAGACGACAACATCATGGGCCTTCATCAGATCATATCCGAGCAGACCGAGTCGTGTATTGGGGCTACATGTACATCCCAGTCTATCACTTTTGATGCAGTCTTAAAGGTGACCTTCAATCCACACTTTGCCCTCATGCCATCTCCTTCTCCTGCATTGAGAAGGTAAGTCTCATGGAGAGGGTTAGGGTTGTTCCCAGAGAGACTCTGATAAAGCTCCAGGGAGATGACGGTTGTCTGGGCCCTGGTGTCCACCGCAGCCTGTGTTGGGATGCCGTTTACAGTCAGAGGAATTTGCAGACTTTCACCTTTGTTCTTGGTGCAGCCGATCTGAAGTCCAGGTGGTTGGTTATTTGGACTTGGTGGTGGTCCCAATTGTGACAGTTGGCCAAGGTCCCTGTCACCAAGGTTTCGCGCACCTGTTGATCTTGGTGACCTCATGCAATCCTTCCATAAATGTCCAGATCCTCCACATCAGAAGCATGGGCCAACAGCTCCGCGGGTTGGACTTGGGGACTGGGAGCGCAACATGGTTAGGCTGCACTTGGAAAGGGGCAAGGGTAATTGTGTTGACATTTCGGGCTGCTGTCGTTCCTCATGGGTGGACACGAGGTGTTCAAACTGCAGCTGTAGCTTCTCTACTGTACAAATGAGAGTCTTGACTTGGTCTGTCAGTGCAGTGAAGTGCTCTACAGTCACATACTGTTGGGTCTGCACTCTTCGAGCAGCAGTAGTGGCATCCTCACAGACGACCCCATCACTGGCCCAAGACACACGCCTGGCTCTGTTCTTTGCTTCAGTCTAATGCCCACGGTGGCTCTGAAGTTATGTTCATGGGCCTCTACACGCTGTTGAGCCTCCGCAAGGGAACATGGATCTCTGTTCATGACCTCATAGGCCATCCTTTGGTTCCGGAGGCCTTTTAAGAAAGCACCTGTTGCCAGTTGGTCTTGCAACTGGAGATCCACTCCTGGATATGCAAGCGTAATAAGGCGCCGCACCTCCTCTGCAAACTCAGCTGATGTCTCCTTCCCTTGTCTTAGTTTTCCCAGCTTCCTTCTTACGGTGGTAGGGGGGTCTTTTCTTCCAAAACGCTGGGAGAGCTGCTCCACCAACAGGACATAATCCTCCCTGATACGCTCTGGCAGTGAGCAGACATATCTTATTGCAGCTCCTCTCAAACACTCATGCAGCCTGTCCACTCTTTCTGCAGCAGTCCATCCATACTTTCTGGCTTGGCGCTCAAATGGCAGCAAGAAGGAGTCCCAGTCATCGTTTCCATCAAATGTGGCCAATCTTGGTCTTTGTACCTCCTGCAAGGTGGATTGGTTACTGTGTGGGCCGGTGTTACTTGGTCATTGCTCGTCACGGTAGGACAATGAGCGTGGGGCTTCACGTTCATTCTCTCTATTATCTCTCCATCTGGAATCAGGTTCAGCGTTTGTAGTTCTCCTGGGGAGACCAGGGCTGCGAGCTCCCCTGTTGATGACCTCCAGCTCGGCTGCAAAGGGCCCGCCAGTACGATCTCTTGGTCTGACTGGAGCTTCCCAAGAGGCTGGAGGTGCTGCATCCTGCCTGTCATGCAAAGGCTGCTGTAAAATCTCGCCTCCATCTCCACTGGAAGCAGCAATTAGTAGCGAGGTTTGCCGTGCAGCAGAATCCCCTCCAGTTATACGAGTGAGGACTGGGGCCAACATCATCTTCAGGCTTTGATTTTGGTGATCCAGTAAAGCTTTCAACCATGATGGGGCTCAATCAGGTTCAGAAGGGCTCGCCGTAGCTCCGTCTTCAGTCATTTTATTACTTTTCGAGTGTCCTTTTCTTGTTACTTGTATTGGTGTTTGTGGTTTCTCTTTTTATTTTAATTTTTTATTATTTATTTATTTTTCTTTTTGTCTTTGCACTGACTTTGTGTTTACTGTATCACACTGCTTGAAATGATGCGCCGGTAGCCTCCACTTGGTGGCGATGTTACACTGCTGGTGGGTTGACGGCGGCGAGCGTTTACTTTTGTACTGTGGGCTGTCCGGCTAAGTGGATTGGGTACATTACCAGTCCTCGGTGATGGATAGCCACAGCTAGCATGCAGCGGCGTAATGACAGTGGCTTGTATCGTCACTTGCCGGGTCGGGCGGACCCCGGAGAGCTCCCGTCAGCTTCCACTAGCTCCGACGTTCTTGCGCTAGCTCTCGCTAGCTCCCTCTAGTGCCGGTTAACAGACGCGAGCGCCAATTAACATCTGTTAGCGCCGTTTTGTTTTCACTCGCTCTCCTCTTCGCCAGACGTATTTACTCACGGTTGGAGAAATCCACAATAATCCCACTTCTGACACCAGTTGTTGTGCTCGTAACTTTGTCGTGGCGATCTTTCGTGCGTGGGTTGAAGTACATCACACAACCAGGGATCTTCTTTTCAAGAGTTTACTGAGTTCACTTATGTACAGCTTACATCAGCACACTTCAGGTCGTGCTGCTGCTTTGGGCTCGGGCATGGACAGCGAGCTAGCATGTCCCTGCGTAAGCGGTGAGCGCCAACAACAACCATTTTAGAACTGAACATCATATGAATCTCGCAGCAAACTCAGGCACACACGCACACATGACTCTCAGAACCCCAATCACACACCACCCTCAGCATTACACACACAACAGCACAGAACATCATAACAGCGCATCAACACTGGTGATCTGCCTTACACTATATTACTTTTCTACAGATTAATATGTAATCAGAAACGTATTACTCTACTAAGTAATATTACCCAGCACTGACAAGTAGAAACAGAGACTGACCCAGTAAATATGACCTCAACCAGTTTATTTTGGTCATTTAATACCAATGACATGTTCCAGTCTCTGTAACAGGATGTGATGGTCATCAGTATCAAAAGCTGCACTAAGATCTCACAAGATCAGCACAGAGACGAGTTCCTCATCTCATGCCAGTTGACAGTCATTAATAGCTTTGACAAATGCTGTTTCTGTACTATGATGAACCCTGAAACCTGACTGAAAATTCTGAAATAAGCTATTGCTTTGAAGAAAGTGGCAAAGCTGTTTAGATACTGCTTTTTCAAAAATCCTGGAGAGAAAAGGAAGATTTAATATTGGTACATATTATTGGTGATATGAAACTTCTGGATCTTGAGTTATTGTTTTTTTGAGAAGGGGTTTAATTACTACTATTTAAAGCACTGTGGAATGTTACCAGATAAAAGTGACACATTGATCACATCATCATATCATATAGAGAGAGGTGCTAATCAAGGGTAAAGTGTCTTTACGTTGCTTAGTTGGGATGGAGTTTGGGAGACAGGTCAATGGTTGACATGAAGAAATTGTTGAACTGAGTTTTTGAAGGTCACTGGTAGAAATGCTATCCAGGTATGTGTCTGGGCCGACAGCTGTCTTCAAGGTTTCTGAGTTTAAAGAAGACATAGGGTCAGCTGATAGTAGGAGGAGAAGAATTTTATGTCTAATAAGTAAAATTTTAGCATTAAAAAATTTCATAAAGTCAAATCTACTCAGGGAAACAGCTTATCTGATTTCTCATAATTGGGATGCCCAAGATCATTTCAGTAAAAATAAAGGTTTGATTTTTTTTCATGATCCATAGAAATGAGGCAATGTGGTCAATCACAGCCTAATGTTCAAAAATTGATGTGTAAATAGAACGTTGTCTTCTTTTCAGTATGCAATCAGGACGAGGCCGCAACTTTCTCATTGTGGTTACGGATGGCCAGTCTTATGATGATGTCAAAGGCCCAGCATTGGCTGCTCATTCGAAAGGTGTGTATGTCAACCCTCAGCATGAATAAAATTAGCTCAAGTTCAGTCCACATCACTAACCCATCCTCCTCTCTCCTGTAAACCAATCACCAGACATCATTATCTACTCAGTGGGTGTGGCCTGGGCACCCCTAGATGACCTCAAATTGATGTCATCAGAACCAAAGGAAACCCACACCTTCTTCACCAGAGAGTTTACCGGGCTTACAGAGATCACTGCACCACTGGTGCAAGGAATCTGCCGGGATTTCACAGAGAACAACTAGGACACACACACACACACACACACACACACACACACACACACACACACACACACACATGCATGCTGTTTGGAGTTAAACCCACAGACTACTAGCCTTGATACATGCAGTGCACACTGAACCAACAGAGATACAAGGCTGCTTCAAACACCTTATTTTTGATAAAGTTTTAGACGCCAACATTTTGGGAAATCCTCTCGTTGTCCATTCTCTCACGAGCTTGAAAAGAAGTAAGAAATCCTTCTCTCTTATAAACTCACAATTAATGGTAGTGAAGGGATAGTGTTCATGTGCCTCTGTCAAAAGTCAACAAATAGAGATTGAGAATGTTGGTTTGTCCAGAACTAATCCTCCTCATAGTCTCTTACAAAATTAGTAATGATTTATAGCAGCACTTACTCTTCTAGTTGTCAGCAAATATTTGGTTTCTTTGGCCATAGTTAACATGGGGCTTTATCAAATCACTGGACCCAGAGGTTTTGTGTTGGAAAATAGTTCAGACTTTGTGTCTGACTTGAAAATTACAAACAAATCTATCCAAACCCTAAATATTAATGCATGCATAGACTGATTGAAGAAAAGTATATTTGATGATTTTTGATGGAGGTCCCCTACCATCCATTGTGCTAAGCTAACTTGCATTCAGAGGTCTTTGTGGAGCTAAATTCACTAAAGCAGTTCGGTGGACAGAAGGTTATTTATCTTATTGCCTGGCTCTGGAAGTGATGGACAATGAGAGTACTTCCCTAATAGATGGTGTGTTCCTTTTTTAAAAAAAAACAGGTTTTGGGTTTCAAAGGTTTAAGTCAAGTCTCAGCCTTTAAAGAAAAAAGGTCCACAGTGTCCTCAGGCTGCAGGTTAAACAATTTGTCCCTCAAAAGACAAAATGTGATGGCGCACACACACACACACACACACACACACACACACACACACACACACACACACGTTTGTGCAGCTATTTTGTTTGGAAATTCCATTGACTTCGATATGAGGAGTGGAACCAAAGCCTTAAATCTAATCCAAACTCCAACTGAAGCATTAAACCCATTGAAGCATCACCCTAACAATACACTACTCTCAATAAATTCCTTGACCCCAATTTTAACCAAGAACTCAGAAATTACATCATCATAAGGACCTGTTTTGGTCCCCATGCAACTAAGGTTCCTGCTAAAGTCAGTATTTATATCTAAATTGATTTCACTTAGTGAACAAAAGCCATCACAAACAAACACACACACACACACACACACACACACACACACACACATTATCTGTGTATACTCTGTAAACATTTACTCACTCATACATACATATGAAAAACATGTACATAAGAGACATAACATTCTTCAAATTTTTTCAAATTGATAGGCTGTTTGTTGTCTCTTTATAAAATGAAACTTGGATTTGTTTATTTACAGACTCCTGATCAGTTTTCATTTCATCAACATATGCTATCCATTATCAAACACCAGAAATCCAATTCATATCACCTCGTTTCTTACATGAATCATATATTTAGTCAAAAAGATGTTTTGTCTTCATATAGGTTTAATTGTTTTAGTTCAAGAGCAGCTATCAGTAATGCAATTCTTTTTCTCCATGACATGCCAAGTTTCAAACAGCTCAAATAGCCCACTTTAATTCTTCTGAGTCTGCAAGTTTAAAAAAGAGCAGGACTGTGGAATGTCTGTAAATGGATGGATTGTTGATGAGTTGAGGTGAATAATGACCATGGTTAAACGATCAGAGAAGTTCTTCAGTTGGGCACCTCTATTGTGGCAAAATGAAAGATTCCTTGAATCATGAGATTGAAAGGCAGATTGGTGTGGCATCTACATGATGCAGACTCTGCATTGGTCCATTGTAGTGAAGAGGGAGCTGAGCCAAAGGGCAAAGCTCTTAATTTACCAGCCGATCTATGTTCCTACCCTCACCTATAGTCATGAGCTTTGGGTAATGACCAAAAGACAAGATTGCGGGTACAAGTGGCTGAAACGAGTTTCCTCCGGAGAGTGGCTGGGCTCTCTCTTAGAGATAGGGTGAGAGGCTCTGCCATCTAGGAGGAGCTCGGAGTAGAACCGCTGCTCCTTCACGTCAAGAGGAGTCACATGAAATGGCTCAGGCATCTGGTCAGGATGTGTCCAAGATGCCTCTCTGGGGAAGTGTGCAGGGCACGTCCAACCAGTAGGAGGCCTCGGGGAAGACCCAGGCCACGTTAGAGAAACAATGTCTCTCAGCTGGCCGGGGAGTGCCTCAGGATCCCCCGTGAAGTGCTGGATGAATTAGAAAGGGAAGTCTGGGCCGCTCTGCTTAGGCTCCTGCCCCCACAACTTGACTGGATAAGTGGAAGAAAATGGATGGATGGATGGATGGATGATTGTACACGATGCCTCAGTTCCTCTGTATTTATTTCATGTTTTTCTTGTTTCTCCCAATAAATTTTTGTACAGATTTTTGCTTATGTTCTTAAAATCTCTGACAGACATCTGGTGCCCTCTGGTGTCCAAAGTGTACAAATCAGAAATCCTGGTACAGCTTATGTTTTAGTCAGATGATAAAATACATTTTACATGCAAATGTAATATGCAAATTTAATTAATTGAGTCTAGGATGAGGTTCTAATTAACGTTCCCTGAAAATGTTAAAAAAAAAATTTTGGATGCATTTTCATCCTGTGTAAAACTACTTCCTGACAGCTGTCATAAAATTTTATTCATTATTTTATACATTTTAGGGAAATAATTTTATTCAAACTACAATAAAATCTGTTCAGATAATATGAGGAAAATTCTTGTTTTCAGAAATTTTCATGAAATTTCAAATGTCCCAATGTACAAAATTATTACTGATTGTTGTTTTAATGATTTTTTCCCCTTTAAACTATGTACTGTTGAAATTGCACTGTTTTGCTTTTTTATAAATTTTTTATCCAAAATGTCGATTAAGATTTGTTAACATTAATATTCTATGACTATACATGAATACAATCTATTGGCAAATTAGCTAATGTGTTTATTTGTCTGCTGGCCCCTTTGGAGGATAACATGCACATGTGGAACCTGCAGGAATATGAGAGAACCTGCTGCAGCTGGGAAAATGACGACAATTCTCCTGTACTGCCTCAACTCGTAATTAAGCCTTTCTACTTGAAGTACATGTGATTATTATTAGCTGAAACCATGAGATTGTCCATCGATCCATTATTTACTTCCGCTTGTCTAGGGTTGGGTTGCTCAGGCGGCAGCCGAGAGACGCAGACTTTCCTCTCCCCAGCTACTTCATCCAGCTCTTCGCAGGGGATCCCGAGGTGTTCCCAAGCCAGCCAGGAGACACGGTCTTTCCAGCCTGTCGTGGGTCTTTCAAGAGGACTCGATGTGAAGGAGCAGTGGCTCAACTCCAAGCTCCTTTCAGATGGCAGAGCTTCTCACCCTATCTCTAAAGCCCCTTTCACACTGCACCAAAAACGCGGATGAAAACGGGTGTTTGGGCACTCTGAAAGGGTCGCCTTGGCATTTTGACCCGCGTCCACTGACCCTCCAAGCGACCCAGGTGTTTAATTGCAGTGTGAAAAAGGCAACCTGCGTTGTCTCAGGTTTCCCGCGATATGATCTGTTGACATAGCTCTACCTTTCTGTCACATTCTGATTTTGTCACTGTGCCGCCTGTCAGGCTGTCATTGTGAAAGCTCCAGAAAAAATAAATAAAATTGGGCTGGGCTGGGCTTAGCTGGGCTGCACTGCGAGAGCTACTCACTCATCTCTCAATAAAGTTTTGGACTCTGCCATAAGATCAGTGTTTCAGTTGATGTCCCTGAGACTCTATTTCATTCCCTTTTTTCAAAAAATTGACGTGTATGATCTTACGTGAATTAATCTACGTCATTCTTGGGATCTCCCACCAATTTGGGAACCGTAACGTGAACTGTGCAAGTACAACCATGTCTATAAAAAACTTGTATAGTGATCTTGCACATCTTTTTTTAACGATAATGGCAGCGCGCTGGCAAGATCTTGAAGTCCACGAGCTGCCCGCCATCTGCGATGAAGAAGAGATTTGCGGTAGATTTCTGGAACCATACAGGACACAGTGATTGATGGGAACATCACCGGCATTTTGCTTAGCTGCATTAGCGCTCGGACATTTTACAATCTGCGCCGAGTTTGTATGCTTTGCAAAAGAGACAAAATTGCAATGCACGCAACAACAATGATAACGTTCGACTCAATGATGTCCGTGCTGTGGTTTGTTTACCTCGCAGTGTTTCGGCACACTTTTATGTGAAATAATGATGTTGTCAGCGTAATGACATACAAGAGAGAAAAACACAGGCATGCAGCCCTCACAGCGGGAGCTCAGACCTGCGTCTGCTGGAAGCTTGAATGCGCCCTAATGCCGAGCAAACGAAGGCACAAAACCCACGTTGACACAGTGTGAAAGGGGTATAAGGGAGAGCCCCACCACCCTCT
Organism: Aulostomus chinensis; assembly: GCF_037954235.1. Lineage (NCBI taxonomy): Eukaryota > Metazoa > Chordata > Actinopteri > Syngnathiformes > Aulostomidae > Aulostomus > Aulostomus chinensis. The sequence goes on along the minus strand of NC_141336.1, from coordinate 7,747,859 downwards.
GGAGGAAACTTGTTTCAGTTGCTTGTACCCATGATCTCGTCCTTTTGGTAATTACCCAAAGCTCATGACCATAAGTGAGGGTAGGAACGTAGACCACTAAATTGAGAGCTTTGCCTTTTGGCTCAGCTCTCTCTTCACCACGACTGACAGATGCAGAGTCCGCATCACTGTAGACACTGTACCAATCCGTCTGTCAGTCTCACAATCCATCTTTCCCTCACTTGGGAACAAGACCCCAAGATACTTGAAGTCCTCCACCTGGGCTAGGATCTCATCCTTTACCCAGAGATAGCACTCCTCCCTTTTCCAGGTGAGAACCATGGACTTGGAGTTGTTGATTCTTATCCTGGTGGCTTCACACTTGGCTGCGAACTGATCCAGCGAGAACTGAAGATTACAGCCTGGTGAAGCCAGCAGGACCACACTGTCCGCAAAAAGCAGAGACCTGATCCTGCAGCCACCAAACCGGATCCCCTCAACACCCTGGCTGTGCTTCAAAATTCTGTCCTTAAAAGATATGAACAGAATCAGTGACAAAGGGCAGTCCTGGCACAGTCCAGCATTCACTGGAAACGAGTCCAACTTACTTATAGCAACGCAGACCAAGCCATGGCACCAGTCATAGAGGGAGTGAACTGCCCGAATCAGGTTGTCCGATACCCTATACTCCTGAAGCACTCCCCACAAGATCCCTCGAGGGACGTGGTCGATTGCTTCCCCCTATCCACAAAACACATGTAGAATGGTTGGGCAAATTCCCATGCACCATCAAGGACCCTGACAAGAATATAGAGCTGGTCCACAGTTGAACACTCAGGATGAAAATCACACTGCTCCTCCAAGATGTGAGGTTTGATTATCCGACACACCCTCCTTTCCAGAACCCCCAAATAGACCTTACCGGGAAGGCTGAGGAATGTGGTCCCACGATAGTTGGAACACACCCTCTGGTCCCCCCTCTTAAAAAGAGAAAATGAGATTGTAATATTTTTTTTTATGGAACACTGGAGTTAACAGCACTGCCAAAAACAAAATAGCTTGCACAGAAATGTAACTACAGTAAGTCATGAGAGTGGAAGTGTGTCTTGGTCATGCCTGAAATACAAACACTATGCGTAACGTCAGTGGGCCAAGCTCACATTGTGGACAGACCATTTTCTAAGCATGACAGCTACAGCATATTTGCAACTCCATCCATCCATTTTCTACGGCTTATTCCCGTTAAGGGTCGGGGGGGGGGCTGGAGCAGCTTTCGGGTGAGAGGTGGGGTACACTGTGGACAGGTCGCCAGTCAATTGCAGGGCCAACACATATAGACAGACAACCATTCACACTCACAGTCATACCTACGGTCAATTTAGAGTATCCAATTGGCTTAGTCCCAAATTGCATGTCTTTGGACGGTGGGAATTAGCTGGAGTACCCTGAGAGAACCCACGCAGGCACAGGGAAAAATGCAAACTGCACACAGAAAGATCCTGCACCCGAGCTGGGACTCCAACCCGAAACCTTCTTGCTGTGAGGCGACAGTGCTAACCACTGCATTCCCACGCTGCCTGCTATTTGCAACTGATGCTCTTCAAATTTTGCCTGTGCGTAAAAACTAACACCTCATTTAGTCTGGTAAAAAAGGTTTGCCTGCTCTCTCTTGCCATTTTTGTGGCTTCATCTGTAGCATGTCTGCAACATGGGGCCTCATTTATAGGTAAATTTGCAGTCCTTCTGTTAATTTTTTGAAATCATATACAGTAAATTGAATTATTCACAAAGTCTGCTCCACCAGCGCCTTCTCTACCACTGTAGCAGAGGGGGCACTGTTTTTTTTTTTTTTGATTGAATCAGCAGCCTCCTGTCCCCACTGTAAACAGTGTGGGCAAGTTGCCGCCTTCCCCCCCTGAGGCGACAGACGGTTTGCCAGAACCTTTTCAGAGCCGACCGATAGTCATTCTCCATGGCCTCACCGAACTCCTCCCACGCCTGAGTTTTTGCCTTGGCGACTGCCATGGCCGCACACCGCTTGGCCTGCCAGTACTGGTTGGCTGCCTCTGGAGATCCAAAGGCCAGCCATGCCCTGTAAGCCTTCTTCTTCAGCCTGATGGCTTCCCTCACCTCTGGTGTCCACCAGCGGGTTCGCAGATTACTGCCGCAACCGGCCCCAGCAGCCTTACGGCCACAGCTCACAACAGCCACCTTGACAATGGCAGAGTGGAACATGGCCCGTTTGGATGGCCCGACTCAATGTCCCCCACTGCCCCCAGGATGTGGTCAAAGCTCTGCCCACGGTGGGAGTTAAAGATCATTCTGACAGGTTTTTCCACCAGGCGTTCCCAGCAAACCCTCACTACTCATTTGGGGCTGCCAGGTCTGCGCAGTGTCTTCCCCTGCCACTTGATCCAACTCACCACCAGATGGTGATCAGTTGACAGCACGCTGAGCTGCCGTTCGCCGCATAAGCACAGACAACAGTCAGGACCCGTTCCCCGACCCTAAGGTGCAGGGAAGTAACCCTTTCTTCCACCGGGGTAAACCCCAACATACAGGCAGAGAGTCTGGAGGCTATCAAAAAGCCCACCCCGGCCCTCCGCCTCTCACCTGGAACAACTCCAGTGAAGGAGAGAATCCAACCCCTCTCAGGGACTGGGGTTCCAGACCCAGAGCTATGTGTCGAGGTGAGGCCGACTATATGTAGCTGGTAACGCTCAACCTCTTCCACCAGCTCCGGCTCCTTCCCCACCAGAGAGGCAACATTTTTCAATGTGTGTAGCATAATTCACCTGTTCTGAATATGTATTTACAAAAGTAGAAACAAGTTTTTTTTGTTTGGGAGAGACTGAAAGTTAGATACATTCAGGCAAACATAATTCCTAATCAGCATGTACTGGAAGAAATGTGTTGTGGGAAGGGAGAATTTTTCTTTAAACTGACTAAATGAGGCAAATTACTTGTTAATATACAAATCTGTCAAGGTGACGATGCCTTTTAATCGCCAACTGTCGAAGGATGCATCCGAGAGGGATTATACCGGGGAGTAGAGGTATCTGGTAACCTACAACATTTCCTGATTTGCTGCCATATTTTCAAACTATTCAAGACAATAAAATTATTCACCTTGGCAAATACAGGGGATTTGGGTGCTGAGAGTAGGCACGCTTGAGGAAAACTGCTATCACCATCACCCTTTTCAATGGCAACCCTGTGGCAAGTCTCAGTAACTACCTCCATTCTATAATCATCCTGCCAATAGACAAAAGCCCTTGCATTTTTGGCCCATTAATAATGCAGGAAGGTAACCCTCGTTGATCCTGCTCTCTCAGTTTACATAAATGGATTTTTGATTTTCTGTGGGCTTTAAAGCCCAAGATAAAAGGCACAATTATTGAATCTAATAATGTGAAAAACAACCTTGTCAAAAAGATGGGCATATTCTGAAAGGTACGAGAATTTTGACAGAGAGAGACCATTTAAATGCCGGTTATATGCTCTACCATGGAAATTAATGTCCCCCTTCAACTTTTCCACTTTCTCAAAGAAGTTCTTCTTAGAGATTAATTTATTATTAGAGATTTATCCTTTGGCAGAACTACTCCAAGATACTTCAATGTATCTGTGATTTTGAAAGGAAGATCATGCAAGAATTTGGCACTAAGTTCTGGACCCAGTGACATAATTGCACTCTTCTGCCAGTTAATTGGATATCCTGAGTTCTCACCAAATGACCTTATAATATCTAACAAAGCAGGAATGGACTGTTCAGGTTGTGACAGGAAGAGAATGACATCATCTGCATAAAGGGAAATGTGACCCACAATTCTCAGACAGATAGGTTTAATACATAGGTGGTTCCTAATACAGATAGCAAGGGGCTCAATAGTGACTGCAAAAAGCAGTGGGTTGAGGGGCAGCCCTGGTGCATCCCGCAATGTAATAAAAATGGTGATTGATCTTGATCTTCCTTGGTTCGTGAGAATGGATAAAATTTGGGTGAACATATAATAATGTAATCCATGAAACAATTTGACTACCAAACCCAAATTCCTCCAACACCTTCACCATATATGCCCACTCCACCTGAACAAAACCCTTCTCCGCATCTAGGCAAAGGGCAGCTGCCTCAGAACCCTTGCTGTATTTGTAATACATTATGTTCATTAACCTCCTGACTTTAAAAAATGAGAGCCTTACCAGTTTAGTCAAGATGAATGATGGAAAATGTCGTGGAAATTTTTATGCTCACTGCTGGTGAATGAGGAAATAGAGACCTCTGCCGGCCGACGTTTTATTTTCTTTGCAAAGAAAAGGTCAGATCAACATGCGAGCGGTTAGGTGAAGAAAAGACATTGAGTATGGGGGAACATGAACATTTATACTTGAGGAACAAGCCCAGGTGAGTTTCACATCCTTTGTCTGCTGTGGGGGTCGGCACCTCCAGTCTTCTTCACACCATTACATCTGCAATAGTGTTGATACCGACCCCCCGGATGTGTCACACACCTGGAGTAAACAGTGGGAATTTACATTTATTGTAAAGATAGAGGGACTTGGTAGCTGGGTGAAACTGTGATTGGCATGAAAATGTAATTACAAGGTCTGGGTTTTTTGCATTTTTAACACATACACAGAGGCTTGATATATTTAAAAGCATGAGTTGAGGTATTTCAAGTGTTTGATCAAAAGGAAAATTAAATTACAATTACAGAAAAAAATATTGAAAAATATTTATTTAGACCTTTTGCTGGTGTAGCAGGATGAGCTGCACTTCATCCCGGCTCAGACCACTTAGTGCACTGTCTCCCTCGTTAGCCAATGAACAGCAGTGGCTACCTCTATATAAACAGCAGTGCTCCATCCTTGTCCCTCCTCTCTCTCTTTGGTTTTGGCTCCACGCCCGCCTCTTCCAGCAGCCTCACTTCCGCACCAGCTGACAAAGGTAGGGTGGCGGTAGCTGCCTCAACTCAGAGCGCGGGCATCTCAAAGTTTTATATTCCCCATGTGCTTTAGGTCCCAGTGTGCCAGCTACAATCCCAGCACGCAGTAGACCCCACCTTCCCCCCAATCAAACCTGCATGATTATGGGCAGCTGCGATTCACCTGCCGAAAATGAGAGAGCTCCTCTGCTTGGCATCTGATCTGTGAGTGATTGAACAAAGTTTGGAGGTAACAACACGCTCCCCATACACTCCAGTGCTCTCACCACTTCTTGGCTGAATTCCTATTTTAGATTATGTGTTAACCTTTGTTTCCCGTTACCAGAATGATTCCCTTAGTTGTTTTTTTTTTTTTTTTTTTTTATTCATCTAGAATTGATTTCAGGGATTCTTATTTTTGTGGTGTTCTTTGTTTTACGTCGAATAGGAAGAATTCTGGCAGTATTTCCTTTGTTTGTGGTTTACTTCCCGCTTTGTCCATTTCCTTGGTGTTACGTTCCTTGTGGCAACACAAGGAATAAACACAAACAACCAAGTGGAAAATTATAAGTGCAAGAATTATTTATTTCACAAAAATAGAAGTGATCAAAAGAACAAAAGTTGTGTCCAAAGTGGGAGGGAAGATAGTCCGTGAGGGGATTGTGCTGGATTCGGGATATATTTTCCTATTGTTATATGAATTCCAATGTAACATTTGGCCAAAGTCATGGGATTTATTAAGATTAGTACTCTATGAAAACCTCCTCTCCAACTGAGAGGGTGACAGAGGGAGAGTAGGAGGGAAGAAAGTGGGGGGATAGGTGTGTGGGCTGAATGGAGGTCATTTTTGAAGGATACAGCAGACTGGTCGGTATACATTCAGTTCATTGTATACAAATTTGTATGATGTTTGGTGGTATTATCTATAGGTCCTCAGTTGTAAAGCATGAGCTCGTTTCAAGACAAGGTTTATTCAGTCACCGGCTGACCCGTGAGAAGTGAAGAAAACTAGAGGTAAACAATCAGGTAAATAAATGTGCCTATGCAGGGCTTGCAGCTTAATGTTACAACACATATACTCCAAAAAGACACACCTCATACTGTTGGAGCCAAAATTAACCCCTTCTGTGCAAGTGCCTCTTTGGTACCCTCTACAGGCCTGGAGTGTAAACTAACACTTTCTCTGTGAGTTTCTCTTGTGCACCCTCTCCAGGCCTGGAGTGAAGTGTCTCCACCCCTGAGGCATAATTACCTGCTCAGAGCCAGACCAGGCAACAGCTTTCTTACGTCTGTCTCCTGCCCTCAGAAGCCTGGATTTAGAAACATTCTCATTCCTTTCTTTATTTATGTTTTATGTTCAAAGTCAAAATAAATCCTCAACACCATCTTTATTGTAGACATTCCATTTTTGACCCATGAAGGCAAGGACAGTCAGTCATGAAACTACTCTCAATCAGTTACCTGGAACTTTTGGTAAAAGTCCATTACACATACGTTGCACATTACCAAAGGGGCTGAATCTTGTCTTTTCTTCTGTCTTCATCTTCTTTGTTTGCATTTAATGTTGTAACTCTTTACTCAACTTTACCAAATGTGGAGACAATGGACTATGCTGTTTCTCCCTTGCCATGCTCTGCCAGGTGGTGTGTCACTAAAGGGTACCATGTAGAAACAAAAACAAACAATGCACCTGCCTCAACTGAAAACAGGTAGGAACCAAAGAAATAAATAAGTAAGAATTAAATAAACTGACATGAGAGGCGGTTACACTCCCACCAAATCACGAGTGATTTTCTTAGAATGACTTATGGGAGACATATATACTGTATATGAGCATCCCATCATCCTTCAGAAGAACAATGTCATCAACCTGTGCATTTCTGCGGTCCTTAGTCCACCTTTGTCTTTTTTTTGAGATTTAAAAGATACTCCTTCCTCCAACGTGACCAGAAGTTGTAGGCCAGGAGTTGAATTCGACACCATCTCTTCCTGAGGTCTTCCCTGACGAACTTCCCAGGGGGAGGTGATATGATTGTGAACTTCATGGTCAGAATGGGGTTTGGTGTCAATGGCTCTGGACTGTATGAATCATTCAGGTTGTCTGTAGTCAGTGGTCTGCTATTCACTACTGCCATGACCTCATACAGAAATTGGTGTTTGGCAGACTGTTCTAGGATAGACATCAAAAAACTTCTGATGGTGTGGATCTGTCTTTCCCAGACTCCTCCCATGTGGCTCGAGGCTGGGGGTATTAAAGATGACATTGCATCCCCTCTCCTTGAGTTCCTCTTGATCCATCTTTCTCAATGCTTCAACAAACTCTCGCCTTGCACCAACGAAGTTTGTCCCCTGATCACACCTTATCTGCCACACTGCTCCACGAATGGCAATGAATGAACAGAGGGTGTTAATGAAGGTGTCTGAGGTCAAGTCATCGAGCATTTCAATGTGAATTGCCCTGGAGCACATACAGGTCAGCAACAGTCCGTACCTGTTCAACTCCTTTCTCCCTTCCTTTCATGTAAAATGGACCAAAACAATCCATGCCAATGAAGGTGAATGGTGGTGTGCCTTTTCCCTACCAGGATAAACAGTGCCACAAATCCAAGCGGGTCAAATATTGAGGGAACCGTGGACAAGACTCCTCTTCCAGTGAGTGGATTCTGTTTCACAACTACTCGGAACTGGAATTCATCTGAGATCACACACCACTGAACGCCAAGCGCTCTTTCCATATGATGTTCACCCAGCGCCATGTCCAGATCTTTGGCAGCCTCAACACATTCCTCATCAGGAATTGTGGCCATGACTTCCTGACTAGTTGAGATGAACTTATGCAGCCAAAGTTTACCTGTGCTGCAGAGTGGATGGTTGAGCTTCAAGATTTCCTTCCTCCCACCGAAGAAAACATAAGTAATCTTGGTCTACTGCCTACACATAGAATTGGTGAAACATGTGCTCAATGTCGCACATTATCGCCACAGGACCTCTACGAAAACGACATAGGATTCCGACCAAGTTGTTTGTCAACTCTGGGCCGGTCAACAGATGGTCGTTCAAGGAAGTCTCCTGAAACCTTATAGAGCAGTCAAAGAAGATGCGGATCTTTCTGGGCTTCTGCGGATGATACACCTTGTGATAGGGAATGTACCATGCAGGTGTCTTGTTGATGTCTTCTTCAGGAATCTTTTCTGCATCTCCGCAAGCTATGATGTCACCCATGAATGTTTTGTAGTCCTTGTAGTATTGTATGTTTTTCTTTTCAGCTTCCTTTCTCGGGATCTGAGACGATGGATGGCGCATACCTTGTTGTTTGGTAAATTAGGTCTCTCCTTGAAAGGTAGCAGCATCTCACAGTGACCATCATTACTGAGCCGGATGCTCCTTTGCATCTTGTCAGGCTAGACCACAGGACCTCGCTCAACCTTAGCCCAGTGTGTTCGTTGATGGTTGGAGCGGGGAACCACAAACAGGCAGGAGACTAATGAGTACAATCAAGAGTATTTATTTGCACAATGCAAGATGACTGACCCAAGTTGTACAGAGTGCTCTAGGTTGATGTCTATCGCTCCCTGGCCACAACAGAGTATGTCAGTTCACGAAGTCCGGCAAAGACACTATTCTGTCCCTGACCCAGTGTTTTATAGAGTTAAGCAATGTTTCAAATGTAGGTAGATCTTCCCAACCATGGGGTGGTTCCCTCTTCTGATTGGTTGGGCAACTCTTTCATTTCCGTCTATGGTGGTGATGAACTGTTGAGAAGCACATTATCTGACACAAACAAACAAACACACACACACACACACACACATTTCCCCACACCTGCTTCTTTGTCTGTCAAAGGTCAAGAGTGCACAACAGTTATGAAGTCACATCCACTCTGCATGCTCTGCAGACTGGTCATTCTTCTTAGTGATTGGTGCACCCTCGTGAACTTTCCTTGACTGTTGATAATGCCTGCTTGGGATAAAAAGCATAATACTGAACCTTCTTTGTGCACACAGCTTGCGAAGTTAAGCTTATCTAAACATGATGTAGAATATGAATATAACAATTTCCAAAAGCATGACATTGCATATGAAAATAATAATTTCTAACAGTTCTAAATCAGAATGAGAATGAGAATGAGTTTTATTGGCCAAGTATGTTCACAACATACAAGGAATTTGACTCCGGCAGTTGGTATCACTCATGGAATGAGCAGAAGAAACATAAACATAACATAAACATAAATAATAGAAAACATATACACCTGTGCAAAGAAGATAATATGTACCAAATATGAACAGTGCAAAAACACAATTGGTGCAAGGTACACAATGTAGTGCAGACTTGAGTGAGTGTCCAGTTAAACATGAGTGTGTAACCACCCAAAGCTGTTTAAGAGCAATATGGCAATGGGAAAGAAACTGTTTTTCAGTCTTGTTGTTTTTGTGCGTAGGGCTCTGTAGCGCCTGCCAGAGGGGAGGAGTGAGAACAGTTTGTGTCCAGGGTGAGAAGGGTCTCTAATGATGTTCCCTGCCCTCTTCCCGACTCTGGAGGAGGACAGTTCCTGAATAAAGGGCAGGGGTGCTCCAGTGATTCTTTCGGCAGTCTTAACTGTGCGCTGCAGCCTGTTTTTGTCCTGCTGTGTGGCTCCTCTGAACCACACGGTGATGGAGGTGCACAGGACAGACTCGATGACAGTGGTGTAGAACTGGATCAACAGCTCCTGAGGCAGACCGTGTCTCTTCAGCTGTCGCAGGAAGTACATCCTCTGCTGAGCCTTCTTCAGGATGCAGTGGATGTTCGTCTCCCACTTCAGGTTCTGAGAGATTGTAGTTCCCAGGAACTTGAAGGACTCGACGGCTGACACAGGGCTGTTACTGATGGTGAGGGGGAGCAGTGGCAAGGGCTGTCTACTGAAGTCCACTGTCATCTCCACAGTCTTGAGCGTGTTCAGCTCCAAGTTGTTCTGACTGCACCAGAACACCAGCCGCTCAACCTCCTGCCGGTATGCAGACTCATCTCCGTCCTGGATCAGGCCGATGACTGTTGTGTCATCTGCGTACTTCAACAGTTTTACAGCTGGGGTCCGTTTCACAAAGCAAGTTCATCAAATCCTGAGTTTAATCCTGATCTCCAAGTTGATCTACGCTAAGATAGAAAACTCAGAATTTTCGGTTTCAGAACAGCAGATTTGAGTCACTTTGATCAACTCGGAGTAGGTTCACCTGGGGTAAAGCGTGATCACGACAACTCTAAAAAGCCCGCGTAAATGACTGTGTACAATAGTTGTTTAATCCCCAACATAATGCTGGTTTCATACACAAATTTCTTTTCATCGATATCATGTTCTGTTAAATAATGAAGCCTATTTAAACTAACACAGACTTCTACTCAGCCAACAGAAAGAAGGCAGATGCCTGTAAAACGGGTGGTGGCCCAGCACCACCACCTCTAACAGAGGCACAGGAGCTGGCCCTAAGCCAGCGTGTAGGATGGACAGTGGCTGAGGGAATTCATCCTTAGAACTCAACCCCCAAGACACCAGTGCCTTCATAAAATGTAATATGGCTTGATATCTCTCTCTCTCTATATATATATATGAATGACATGAGAGCATGACTACGACTGGTGATGTTGCAAATGTAAGGACGGAGGAGGTTGTGTATATAGACGATGGACTGTGATGTGAAACGGTACCGACACTGTCTGGAAATGCAAGAACGTCTATGCGCGGTCTGATCACCATCTCCCGACGAATATTTAATTCTGTGCGCAGCAATGCAGCACCTTCATCCACAGGATCATCAAGAAAAGGACATGCCATGCTAGTTGAAAAACTCGCCCGCTGATGAATGAATGCAGAAATCAAATGGAGTATGTGGCTCTGAAAGTGGGCGGAGACAGTGAGAAACTCGAGGTTCATTGACAAAAACCTGGTCCCGACCAGGTTAGTTTCATAGCGTCTATTACTACGGTAACTGACCGAGAGCTTAAGTTACCGCTGTCTGTGAAACAGGCAAGAGTTAACCCTCTTTCTCTGGTTTGAGTTACCTCCCTTTGTGAAACAGAAAACTCAGTGAGTTCTTTATTTCAGGGTTAATAGACCCAGAGTTTTCACTAAACCTGCTTTGAGAAACGGACCCCTGGGTGCTTGGAGGTGCAGTCGTTAGTATAGAACAGGGGTTGGCAACCAACACTCAAAGAGCCATTTCGACCCGGTTTCAATGGAAAAGACAACACTGGGAGCCGCAAACACTTTTTTATATTTAAAAAATAAAAAATACAATATATACACACACACACTTTCCGTAATTTCCGGACTATAAAGCGCACCTGACTGGAAGCCGCACCAGCGAAATTTAGATAAAAAACAAATGTGTACATATACAAGCCGAACTGGACGATAAGCCGCAGGTGTTTTAATGTTTAATTACCATATGTAAGGGCTCGTGCACAGAGGGGATTGTCAGGAAAGAGATGGCTTTTTGGGGAAGCTTCCGATTTGTTAACATTTCCTACAAACAAGTTGCATACATGCTTAACTTATAATAATAGTATGGAACATGTACCGTGCTGTGTAAACTGTACTGTATAACATGACACATCGCGTTTCAGACACAAACTTTCACAGCATTCGAAACGTATTTACTCTGTTGAAATAAACGGTGCGCTCTCAGCGCACGTACCATAAAGCCTGATTTATGCTTCTGCGTTGTGGCGACGCCGTACCTACGCCGTCAACGCAGACCCCTACGCCGTAGCCCGACGTGCACCTCCAAAAAATCCTGACTGAACGTCAACGGACTGTGATTGGTCCGCTCACACGACGTTTGCGGTTCAGCACAACAACACTGCTATTTTTTAAGTTTCTGTGGTGAGAGCAACATGCAAAAATAAAAATGGACCAAGCCGAAGAAAGAGTTATCGAGGAGGTTCGCAAGTATTACCACCTTTCCAACTTCCATTGTTGTCTCTGTCTCTGACCCATGTGCTATGATCGGAAGAAAATGAAGGAATTCGACCAGAGTCCCCCAAAACCATACGAAGATAAAGCCACACCCCTCTAGTGGCTTGGCGGTGAATTACAGAGCAACACGTTCCCTCGACGCAGAACTATAAATGCACAATGACGACGTAAGGGCTACGGCGTAGGTACGGCGTCGCCACGACGCAGAAGCATAAATCAGGCTTAACAAAGCTTACAGTGCTCGACGAGGTTATGCCTAATTAATAGGGCTGCAACTAATGACTATTTTAATAGTCGACTAATCACCGACTATTGAAACGATTAGTCGACTGCTAGGATAATTACTAATTTTTTCTTAAATTTAGCATGAAGTTGATTTAATTATGTGGCAAATGATCATTAACACAAGAAAGATGGGTACAATGAAAATCCATCTTTTATTGAACATACTGCGGATTCGTATAAAAATTAAATAAAAATGTCCTATCCAAAACTAATTAGGCCCAGTGCTCGGTCAGTAGAGACATAAATCCATAAATAAATAAACCTCTGTCCATTTTTTTAGGGACAGGCAAATAAATAAATCAAAATCAAGTAAACATTTTTTAAAGCGAAAATATCTCACCGAGGCAAGGCAAGGCAATTTTATTTGTATAGCCCGTTTTCACAAACAGTTTGTCTCAAAGGGCTTCACATGGCATCATAACAACATCCTCTGCCCTTAGACCCTCACATCGACTGAGGAAAAACTCCATAGAAAACCCTTTTAACAGGGAAAAATCTGAGAAACCTCAGGGTGAGCAACAGAGGAGGGATCCCTCACCCAGGACGGACAGACGTGCAGTAGATGTTGCTACAGACAAGAAAACAGTTTACAATACAAAATGTGGGAAACACGGAAATGTTAATAACAGCTGAAGAAGGAAGCTTCTGGTAGGGGAGGCAGGGAGAGCAAGCCAGCTTGATGGGGGACTGGATGGCAGACTGGTTCATGGAAGGGGAGCGCAGGCCGGTGTAACAGTAGGGAATAAGGGGGGGGGGGCGATGCAGGCGGCGGTTGGGGCTCTGGTGGATCTGTGGAAACACAGAGAGACTGCGAGACACCAAGGCCAAACTACAAAGTGCAACAAGTAATGGTAATGACAGTTCCAAAAATGTGCAGGGAGGAGAGGAGGAGAGAGGGGGAGAGGAGAGGAGAGGAGGGAAGGGCTCCATGTAACCTGATGTGTCCCCCAGCAGTCTAAGCCTGTAGCAGCATAGCTATCAATGGTTCAGAGCTACCTGAACCAGTCCTAACTGAAGGCTCTGTCATAGAGGAAGGTCTTAAGCCTGGACTTAAACGTAGTTGAAGTGTCTGCCTCTCTGACCCATGGAGAGAGCTGGTTCCACAGTAAAGGAGCCCGGTAACTAAAGGCTCTACCTCCCAGTCTGTTTTTATTGATACTGGGAATCACTAAAAGACCTGCATTCTGGGAGCGGAGTGCTCTGGTCGGACAGTAGGGACTAATGAGCTCTTTCAAATAGGATGGAGCTTTATCATTGAGAGCCTTATAAGTTAGAAGAAGGACTTTGAAGTCGATTCTAGATCCTACAGGAAGCCAGTGGAGAGAAGCTAAAGTGGGAGAGATGTGTTCTCTCTTCTTAACTCCCGTCAAAACCCTCGCTGTAGCGTTCTGGACCAGCTGGAGACTCTTGAGAGAGTATTTAGGACATCCTGACAGGAGAGAGTTGCAGTAGTCCAGCTGAGAAGTGATAAATGCATGCACCAGTTTTTCAGCATCACTCTGGGAAAGGATATTCCTAATCTTAGCGATACTTCGCAGATGGAAGAAGGCGGTCCTAGTCACATGCTTTATGTGGGAGCTGAAGGAAAGGTCATGGTCAAAAATGACCCCAAGGTTCCTTGCAGTTGTACTCGAAGTTAGGATGATGCCATCTAGAGTAGAGATCCGATTCAAGAGTATGTCCCTGTGGTGTTTAGGTCCAAAAATGATTACCTCAGTTTTATCTGAATTGAGCATTAAGAAGTTAGAAGACATCCAGGATTTAATGTCTTTCAGGCAGTCTTGCAGATGAGTAAGCTGGCTTGTGTCGTCTGGCTCCATCGACAAGTAAAGTTGTGTGTCATCTGCATAACAGTGGAAGTTGATCGAGTGCTTCCGGATTATGTCACCTAATGGGAGCATGTAAAGAGTGAAGAGAATCGGTCCTAAAACTGAACCCTGTGGTACACCATATGTAACTCTGCTATACTCCGAATGGTCATTATTAACATTAACAAACTGAAACCTGTCAGATAAGTAGGACTTAAACCATTTTAGGGCAGTTCCTTTAATCCCAATGTCATGGTCTAGTCTCTGTAGCAGGATGCTGTGGTCGATGGTGTCAAATGCAGCACTGAGGTCCAAAAGGACAAGCACAGAGACAAGACCTCTGTCTGAAGCTATAAGAAGATCATTAGAGACTCTGACCAGTGCTGTTTCAGTGCTATGGTGTTCCCTGAATCCAGACTGGAAGGCTTCAAAGAGCTCGTTGCTGTGCAAATGTTCATGTAGCTGCTCCAGAGGCGAGTCAGACTCCGTTTCGTTCAACTGCCCGACGTGCTGTCTCTTTAAATGTTCGTGCATCACCGAGGTACTGCCATGACACGCAAGGTCTGCTTTGCAAACTTTCCAAGTAGTCTTTTTATTCGCAGTATCCAGGCTAAAATGTTCCCAAACTTTAGAAGTTTTGGTACGCGTACCTGATGTTGACGCCGCCATTTCTGTATGTTACCGCTCAGAGAAGAGACGCTATTGCGCATGCGCGACTTTCGGCAGAGATTACAAACAAGTGTGATGCCTCACTCTGTTGGAAAAACGCGTCTGGCGACAACAGTCGACAATGGAATTTATTGTCGACTATTTCTATTATCAATTTTTGTCGACAACGTCAACTAATCGTTGCAGCCCTACTTATTAAGTGTTTTTTTAAAAGTGCCTGTAACACAGCAGTAGGCCTAAAGGTGCAATAACGTCTGTTTAAAATATAACCAGCCTCCCAGAAACCGCCAGCCGCACCGTTGTATAAACCGCAGCGTTCAAAGCAGGGGGAAAAAGTAGCGGCTTATTGTCCAGAATTATATATAATTTTATTTTAATATTTCGAGATCACAACAATCTTACAATTTACAACAATAATTAAACAAATGAACAAACACAAAGAAAATACTTTGTTCAGATATAGCGCAGTTTAGGTGTCGCTGGGCTTTCCGCGCATGCCGGCTTCCTGCTGACACGTGGAGTGCTGTCAAACGTCTCTGAAGAAGGCGAATGCTGATCACCGAAATTGCACAAGGTCTGAAGAAAGAAGTTAAAAACTTTGACTAAAAAGAAGACATGAGACACGTTTTTGAGACAAATAACATACACGTCAATCGGACACTTATAATTTATTTTCCCAAGCCACGCAGAGCCGCAACATAAGAATGAAAGAGCCGCATGCGGCTCCGGAGCCGCGGGTTGCCGACCCCTGGTATAGAGGGAGAAGAGCAGGGGGGACAGGACACACCCCTGGGGGGCGCCAGTGCTGACAGTCTGGCTTGTTGAGGTGAAATCTCCCAGCCTCACCTGCTGACTCCTGTCTGTCAGGAAGCTGGTGATCCACTGAGTTCAGGGATGATCGTGTTGAATGCCGAGCTAAAGTCCACAAACAGGATCCTTGCGTAGCTCCCTGGGCTGTCAAGATGCAGAATGTAGTGCAGTCCCAGATTGACAGCATCATCCACTGACCTGTTTGCCTGGTAGGCAAACTACAGGGGGTCCAGCAGGGGTCCTGTTACAGTCCTTAGATGGCTCAACACCAGTCTTTCAAAGGGTTTCACGACCACAGACATCAGGCCACCGGTCTGTAGTCATTCAGTCCAGTGATGGAAGGGTTCTTTGGGACCAGGATGATGGTGGAGTGTTTGAAGATAGCGGGGACTTCACACTTCTCCAGGGAGCTGTTGAAGATCCTGGTGAAGACTGGAGCCAGCTGGTCAGCACAGGCTTTCAGACAGGATGGTGACACTCCGTCTGGGCCTGGTGCTTTCTTGATTTTCAGTTTCTGGAACAGCCACCTCAGCTCATCTTCACACACTCTGAGTGTGATGGGGGGGCAGGTTGGGGTGCAGCTGGAGGTGTGGCGGGGTCACTGCAGGACTGATGGTCTGGATGAGAGGTGGGCTGGAGTGGGTGAGAGGTGTGAAGTTGTTCCTCTCAAATCTGCAGTCAAAGGTGTTGAGGTTGTCTGCCAGGTCTCATAGCATATGAAAATAATAATTTCCAACAAACTGTGACAGGAATCTGAGGTCTTCTTGGGAGATGCTTGTGTCATCTGAGACTCTTTCAAAGAAGTCAGACTTGAGGACCTTAATGACATCTACAGGTGAGACTGACCTGCCTTTTCACTGAAAGCACAGCTTGTAACAACAGTCCTTTCACCTGAGTTTGTTGCCAGCACCGTTGCTCCAGGACCTCTGTTCCTTGGAACCTTGCACATCTCACTTTCACTTGACTTTAGAACATGGAGAGATATTATTGGATTGCAAGCAATTCCGACTTCACGTGTGAGGAATTGAACAAAGTTGCTGAAGCTTGGGAACTGAACTGGTTCAGCCAATCTGGAAGTCTAGTGACTATCTTTTGATTCTCATTACAGTCACTGAGTACTTCAAGACCTTTTATTTGAGACAAAGCTGTCTCACAGCGATGAGGAATGGATTGCCATATCTCTCGTCTAGGATGGTCCATGCTGCATGACAGGCTGACTGTGCCTAGCAAGAAGTAGCTGTCTATAGCTTTCTTGGCTGTGCCACTCACATACTTTCGCAGGTAATATAGTTCTTCTTTACCTGGTATGTTCTTCCTGTCAATGAGTGTCTGAAATGAAACCTTCCAATCATTAAATCTGAGTGGATCACCACAGAATGTTGTTGGTTCAGGTATAGCAAGGTGACTTGCACTGACGGATTCTGCAAACACACTCACAAGAGCTGCTGTGCTATCTTTTCTCTCTGGTGGTGTCATAGCTTGTGGTGGAGGTTTATGCTGAGACAGGTTTCTTTCACATTCAATTTCTTCCTCCTCCTTTAGGGAGACATGTTGATGGAGCAGTTGAACTATTTCATCATCTGAACATTCACTTTGTTCATACACTTTCTGCTGTGCCTTGGCAGCCTTTAAGTTCTTTACTATCTCCAATCGTTCCACCTCTCGTCGCTTGGCCTCTAGCACCCTTTGCCTCTCTGCATCTTCTGCCTCAAGCTGTTCAAATTACTTGATATGACGTTTTTTCTCTAACAGTACCTGCAATGCAGCTTCATTGGTGGCAACTTCAGCAGCAGCCTCCTGTCTGTAAATAGAGTACTGGCTTGAGTGTCTGGATGTGACCTTTGAGCTACTTCAAGAATGAACTGAGGACTTCGCGGACTTGGACTTGGTATGGTGAGAGATACTTGTTCTGATGCTGCAGACTTAAACACAGATTCTCTATCTCTCTCTTTCCTGTCTTGTTTTTCAATCCTTTGATCTTCATCCGTTTCCATGTTTAGATAACTTGTAGCAGTTTTAATTATTGTCCTTGTTACTTCTTCACAGGTGTATATTCTGCGACGTGTGTCGTGGTCTGGAATGCCAATGCGTCTCAACTCTTCATAAACCTCGTTCAGGTTATTTTCAGTATTGCTCACCGTAGTAATGTGTTCATACAGCAGGCTGTTTGAGCATTCTCCACTCAGCATTCCTTTAGTGTCCTTAATGACTGCCTTCCACTTGTTGTAGCTCTTGATGAAATGGTGCACAACCCTTTTGACTTGCTCCTTGTGCAATTCTTGGCCCTTTTTGTTAACTTGCGAGCTATTTGACTTCTTTGTGGCTTGGACGAAGAAACCTGGTTAGCACCTTCGATGCCTTCAGGTGCTTGTGGTTGTATGTCTGTTTCATGCTGCTGTATGCCTTCACCACCACCATTATTGTCACTCTCAGTGAAAGATTGTATGTCTGACATTTTACTTTGATTACGTCAGTTGGATTTAAATGTGATACAAGGCTACTTTCATCTTTGTAGTTACTTATAGAATGGCCAAATAACCTTAACATAGCTGAATCAACACAGTTTTAACATGTAGCAATGGTTATGCCCTTCTGTTCAATAGTTTGGCTTATTCACTCATACTCTTATTACCACCAGTGATAACTAAACAAAGGGGTGTTAACTCTAGCACAGGTAAGTTAGAAATGTAATAAACACTTGCAATGCACCTTTAAATTACTATGGTGTTGTTACCTTAATATTAATATTACTTGTTTGACACCATTTTTACATTGTCACTATCGATACACACAATCAAAGTATCAACGCGATTGTATCAATGATTGTCAACAGACTTTATATTTTAAGTAATAGAAGACAACAAATCAACCCAAATAAACACAAAAAAACACAAGTAAATAAATGTACACAAAATTCACACAATAAATACAAAATAAATCCTGTCCACGTCAATGTAAAAAACTAATAAACCAAACAAAATTCCTGGGGCTGCAACAAGCCCCGACACCAGCTCTGCAAAAGTCTGTAGCAAGTCCACATTTCCAGTCCGGCAAAACAGCAGTGGGTCCATGGGACGACCTGAATAATTAGGGGGGCCTCACCAGCCTGGTATTACAGTGCGCGGAAAACATATTCTAGGACGACAGCACGAGGAAATACAGTCAGCAAGAGCGGACAACAATATGAAAGTGAGGAGCAGACAATGCCGACTTACCACGTGGGACCGTCACATAACAGCCCCAAAAGGGCTCCTAGTGGGGCAACCCAGTCCCCCGGCACTGGCAGTCCGCCACACTGCAGCGAAACAAACATGTCACCAAAGCAAGATGAAGAGGTAGCAGCGCGCATTACTGTGCCTTACCTGTTCCTGCGTAAGATAGCATGTGCCATTATCGCTTACAAACCAAGTACGCTTCCAACGGCAGCACACCCCAAGGCATACCAGCTCTGCCACGCCAGCCCCAGAAGAGAAAGAGAGAGTGCGCGAGGTGGAACCAGACCCCTATATAGAGGTGCACTCCCCGCCCATAGGTACGCAAACAAAAGACAGCGCCCCACTGTGAAGAGGAGTGAACCATACACAGGTCGCATATAATTATAGGGTATATTTAGGGTTTGAAGGCCTGTTCAGTGCTGGTTGCAGCTTTAATTATGAACCGGACTTTGCACTGCTGCCTTACTTTTCCTTTCCACCCAATAAACAACTATAACTGGACTGTTGCTGTACAATTACAATTGCACTAGCACCATTGCACTTTGGGATACTATTATTTGTATATTCATATTGCAGTTATTTTTCGTGTGTGTTTTTTAAGTGGGTATTTGTATGCTATCAGGTGTTTGTATGCCAGTGGTGAAGCTCCAAACTTAATTTAGTAGTTTCATGTCCATGTGAGCAATAATAAAGATCTATTGTAATTTAAATTCTAATTATGCATTATTTGACACTGCAAAAGCTGGGGAGAAAGTTGTTCCTATGTTGACAAGTTATTGTGTTAAGGATGGTCTGCTTGTGCGTAAATGAACAAAATTACATGATGCTACAACTGATGACTGCAGTTTGTCAGATTGTAATTTCTTGTCTTTTCTGGATTGACATTTAAAAACCTGCATATGTTAATAATCTTCTTGCTGGTCATTTGGGTATGAAAAAGACCTATGATCATGTTTTGTGTCATGTCTTTTGGCTGGTGTGTAAAGGAGACATCGCTCATTACCTCTTGTGATGTTTGTCAAGTACCTGGAAAAACAAACCAGATCATTCCCCTGCCCTGCTGTATCCTGTTCCCATTGTCTGTGAACCATTTGAGTGTTTTCTTGTTAACTGTGTTGGTCTGCCTTCTGATATGATGGCTGGCAAAAAGTTTTTTTGCACAAACAGACCAGTGTCGTGTTCTGAGGCATCCAGCTTTTTCACTGCATACCACCCTGAGAGTCAGGGGGGAATGGAGCAGTTTTGCAAGATGTTATATTCTATGTAGAGCACCTATTTTCTGGAGTTTGAAATGGACTCAGACAAGGGGGTTCACATGTATTTGTCTGCCAGATGGAAGGTTGTTCAGAAGGCTCCATATTTTAGTCCATCAGAGTTGTTTTTTAGTCTTACTGTGTCTGGTCCTTTTGAGCCTTCTTAAGAGAGGCAGCTTTTTCAAATCCTCTCCTCTCCTCTCCTGTCCTCTCAAAAGGTGTTGTCTTAAGTGACTTAACTGAATTATCTTATCTCTTTCTCTCCAATTTGTGTCTGTCTGATTATTATTATTATTTCCAACTCCCACGAATCAGCCTGTCAATCAGTAAACTTTATGACCGATGGCTGTGACGTCAGCCCCATGGCAGGAAGATGGTGGTATGTGAATCCAACTGCATTGAGCTCTGGGCACAGAAAAGGTGCGCCCCAACATGCTCCTATCTCTTGTATTGAAGACAAGCTACTGTGCATGTACAACTTTAAATGAGAGTCTATAGCCAAAGATTTTTGCGCCCCATGGCGAAAACACGTCACCAATCAGAAAACACAGATGAATGAAACATTCATCATCATTAACTATATCAGAATTATCTTACTCATCTAAATATAAACATACATCCCACTCCGACTATTATTTCGACTATTATTTCATTATTTGATTTGGGGCTTGAGCCTAACCCAGCAACTTTCAGGCGAGAGGCAGGGTACACACTGGGTAGGTCGGCAGTCCATTGCAGGGCCAATACATGTACACAGATAACCATTCACACTCACAGCCACACCTACGGTCAATGTAGAGCATCAAATTAGCCAAGTCCCCTCTTGCATGTGTTTGGACTGTGGGAGGAAGCTGGAGTATCCAGATAGAACCCACGCAGGCACAGGGATAACATGCAAACTCCACACAGAAAGATTCCGTGTCCGAGCTTGGGCTCGAACCCAGAACCTTCTTGCTGTGAGGTGACAGTGCTAACCACTACACCACTGTGTCGCCTAACTTCTTTGTTTTTGTTTATAATGTTTTCTTTAAAAAAAACAAACTTTCCACCTCTTGGGGGGCAACAGTGCTAACCACTGCACCACTGTGCCCCCCCATATTAGAACATACAAAGATAAACTTCTAACGTCAATCAGTTCATTTCAGGTTTTTCCACAACACCATATTGTGATTTTTGTTTTTATACATGATGAGATCAATTTTCTACACTCTGTGGAGTGATTACAATCGAACAAGTGACATTGTCTATTAACATTGAACAGAATAAACGTTTGATTATCTACTCTTGGTGCATATAATACATACCAGGAAGGTACTGGTGTCCCAGTCAAATTATGTCTCAGACATACAGAGAATCGAAAAATTGTTTCTGACTAACAATGCAGAGTTAAAAAACAGAACAAAAGAAGAGACCCACTAGCAACACAATAAAATGAATATAATAAATATAAAGTGAATGTAAAATATGCTTTTAATTACATCATAGGTCTCTGCACTCACACCTGACACTCTCCTAAAAGGGTGCAAAAGGTCTGTAGTAATTTTTATTCAATAGCATGAGTCTCAAAGCCACAACACATAAGGTTAATCATCTGGCTTTTACCTGTTTGGAGAGTTGTGCTGGTGACTGGCTATCTTCTTCGGTTCACCTCTGCTTTTGCTGCAGCCAAAGATGTGATGAGTTGACTCTCAGTTTGTTGGCCTCTTGGTCGTTCCACTGCTGGGGCAGAATAGGGCATGACTATCTCCACCGCTGGCTCACAAAAAGTCCACATCATGCATCAAATTAATGATGTGCGCACAAAGTTTGCTTCCAGTTTAAGCTTGTCACCCGCAACAGCTCTTTTAATTGTGTACACATACCTCCATGGAAAAATGAGGATGAAATCAAGAAAAATTCTCTCTCCCAAGGTAACATACTGTCGCGTCTGCCGGGACGTGTCGGAAGGACGAGTGAAGCGTGAACCAGTTTAAATGTTTATTCCTTTTACAGGATGGATTACTGTTGGCCGTAACCACGCCTAGACAACAAACCCTTGCTGTGCTAACCGTGCTGCCACTCATCATGTGTTATCCATTCAGCGTGCTCAACCACAACAACATGCACGCGCACATTCACGAGTCTCATACACTTTTAACCCGCCCCTACCTGCTCTACACTCACAGGCCCGGCATTTCACAGAACATCTCAACATGTACAACATTATACAGGAACGTTTGTGCAGGAAACGCTACAATACGTTATGACTGTGATCCAGTTTTAAGCTGCAGGGTACTGGTCGATACACCTTTAATGGGGATGTGCGCATGCAAGCCTACGGGAAGTCACCCCATGACACCATTTTGTGCGTTCAGACAGCTTTATAAATGAGACTCCAAGCGATTTGAAAACATGTCAGTGGGATACATAATTGCACACTTCTGCGCTGTTATTGACTGAAGGGTCACGTCACCACATTTGATAAATAGAGGGAGGTTATCATGCTGTAAAATTACTCTCTGAATTACACCGTTTTGAAATAAACCGAGTTAAATCATAAAATACAGGTAGACGAATCGGACTCGACAAAAATGGACGGGGTGATATTCTACCAACTATTGAGAGGGACTTTATTTGTCTCATCTTAATATTTTTGTGTTCTTTTAAACTTGATTCGGTCCAACAAAGGGCTCTTCGATGAAGTCGTTGCCATGGGGACGGGACGTAAACACTGACCAGCAGACAGAACTCCGACAATATTTCCAGCTGTTCGCTCGCAGGTGAGGAGGAACATTTTATTCACTTTAATTCTAGGAGCGTCACAGAGTTTAATGGCAGTGAACGTTGTGGAGACTGAGGCGATGAACGGTAACTTCTGCTAGCTTAGTTAGAATTTAGCTCTATGAGCTGAATTTGTTCTTCACAACCACTAAAAAACTGTACTGAAATAATCGTATCCAGACGTATAAAGTGAGCTGTTTATGGATAACTTATAATAACTGTCAATATTATTGGCCATTGCAAATAAATATGACACGATAAGTTAGTCCATTTTGACACAAAATTTGTGATACATTGAATTTTGTATAAATCTGTTTTACTGACATTTATCCTTCATCCCATTGCCTTTTATAAAGAAAATAATTCATCCTTATAGTTCAATAATATCTGTATGTCCATTTTTCATTTCATCAATTTGGTGGACTAATTTTATACAATATTTATCAATTTTATGTCTCAGTCATTAAAAAAGCATCAGTTTTTCACATTTGGTCCGTCACCACTGCTAATCCATATCAGCACTATTTTTCTTTAGGCAGTAAAACTAGAAGGATTCTTTGATGTGGTGATGTTTATGTTTATACTCCTCATCATGGACACATCCACCAACACGTGTGGGCAATATTTGATTTTTAGGTCCATCAAGAAGAAAACAGATGTATGAAGTTAGACATTCAAGTAACATCAACTTGGATTCTTATGTAATTATATATATAGTCAGAATTTTACAATTCTGAATATATTTACCAAAAAAATTCTGTTTCTATTCTTTATCATTTATCATTTAAACCTTTCCTTTATCTGGAATATATTTAAGGCTAGACCTTTCTCAATTTAGCTGACTTAATCAGCCAAAAAATAATCTCAACTAAGGTGCCTTAGACAAAAAAAATAAAATAGAAATGAACAAAGCAAACAAGACTAAGTGACATCTTGTATGCATGGCTTGCTGCATGATCAGAGAGACAAATTGTTGCAAAAATAATTTTGTACTTGGGTTCATAGTGTATTCCTGGCCATTCATCTGTTATATGATGTGGTTCAGCAACATCAGTCTTTGGAGAGTACTGAAGCACCAAAATGCATGATATGGTTAAGCTATAAATGTTTTCAGTGCAATTTTAAGAACAAAACTGTTAGGTTATAAGAATGTTTCCCCTGGATGCTGAAAAATGCGAAACATACCACTGGGTGCCAAATGATCAGTTTATCTTTATTTGATAAAGTACAATCCTTTCTGTCTTCAGTGCACTAAAGGTTTCAAAAGTGGTATTTCAACTTATTGAACCCACTAGATCAAAAAAATGCAGAAAAAGCAAAACAGTGTCCCACACTGTGGTTCCAATTTAGTGCAAGAAAAAAGGTAAATCAAAAGCTTTCCTCTTCTCAGGTACTGTATCACCCTGGTGCATTTCGAAGACTACGCTCTAGATGCTGCACAGATGCAGGGTTCTATTGGTCCAAATCTGCTTTTTTCACCCTTATGTGACCCAGATCTGGTTGTTTAATGACAGCACAAGTCACACAGAAACAGAAATATTCATATCGGAATTTTGCCGCTTTCATATGTGGTTCTAAATGAGATACAGTTCTGAACAGTCATCTGACCCATACTGGAATTCAGTGCAACCTTTATGTCACTCTAGGTTGACATTCATCTTAATTTTGTGTAACAAACAAAAACAATCATGGCAGACAGTGACGGGGTAGTCAGTGGAGGGACAGTGAATTTACATGACATGAGATACATTCTCCTTCTCTTTATTCCTCTCCCAGCCTTCATTAGCTTCACCATTTGCCAGCTTCAACTGCATGAGAACTTAAAAATGTAATTGTATATGATCACATCTCTGGCCTCCATGTACCTGTTTTCTTTACGCACACAGCAGCATGTCATGCTCATCTGTGCATGCCGTCATGTTAAAGGAGTTATAGGCATGCGCGCTTACCTGTTAGGAGGAGAGCAGTTGGTTCTGTGAATGTGTCCACACACCAGGCCAGTAAATAAATAACTAAAAACATAAACTTAGTAATAAGCCTCATTTATTTTTATAGTAAAACAACAGACATAACATGGTGTCAAAAGTGGCTGTTGGCAAACAATCGCAATTTGCCACAAGGGAGCTGTTACAAGAGCACGGTTGCTTGAGTGAAGATAGAAGCAGGATACTAGCTAGCTCAACTGATGGCTGGCAGTGATAGGGAAGAGAGAGAGGAATTGTATAGTTAAATAGTTCCTGAAGACAACCAGCAAATTATTAAACCTTCAGTCCCGGTACCTCAACCTGTCATGGATAAGCTACCTCATGCATGCAGTTGACTGGTAATCTTGCAAAGATTCAACATATATGTAGCGGCAAGTGGAGCTTGGGGTGATGATGAAAAACTGAAAGCATCAGTCTTTCTGTTTGTTACTGTAGAAGATGCTCTGCATACATATGTATAGAGAGAGAGAGAGAGAGAGCGAGAGAGAGAGAGAGAGAGAGAGAGAAGTTTCAGCTCGATCAGGATACCCTAACGAAGCCAAGTTTTAGGAGTATTTTCTGCCATGTCAGAATGTAATGTTTGAGAGGTGTAAGTTTTTTTTTACCCACGAACAGAAACAAGGAGTACCTTTCGATCAATACTTAGCAGAGCTTCACATGTGAGTTTGGATATCTGGGACTCGCAAGTCAGACAGGATAGTTTGTGGAACAGTAGACTGCACTCAGAGACAGACTGCTGCTAGAAAAATGTGTGAGTATGCATAGAGCAGCAGAAACCACCTGTGCTAAGGCGAAGGAGCTACGCAGAGGTGAGATAGAAGTGCATATAGTCAAAAAAAGAGCAACAGAAAAGGACACCATTTAACAAATAAAATGAACCAAAAGAGAAAACCACAGAGTTCAAGTGTGGTAGCGGAGGCAGTCACAAGCCCAAGTCATGTCCAGCATATGGCAAGTCCTATGACAACTGAGGAAATAGCAATCACTTCTCAAAATACTGCAAAGCGGCTTCAAAGAATAAATTCCATGCAGTTGAACAGGCGGAGGACAAAGAGCTCATAGTGGACAGTGTGCAGATTTGCAGTGTTGAAAAAGCTGAATGGACACTTAGCATAAAGAGCAAGATGTATCCTGTAAAAATGAAAGTGAAAGGATACACTGGAGAAAGTGTATCAGTCAAAGGGAGCTGTATAGCAAACTTCATGAGCAAAGGATGGCAGATAAAGGCACAGCTACTGACCATGGATAGAAATGTACAACCAATCCTAGGACTCAGTGCATGTGAGAGGCTCAATCTGGTCAAGAGAGTGTTTCTAGTGACACCAGAGACAGCAAACAATCATGAGTCGCTCGTGGAGGAGTACAAGGACCGTTTTGAAGTACTTGGATGTTTACCTTGAAAACACAGAAAATCCATCCATCAATCCATCCATTTTCTACCACTTATCCTGTTAGGGTTGCAGGGGGAGCTGGAGCCTATCCCAGCTTCCTTCGGGTGAGAGGCGGGGTACACCCTGGACGGGTCGCCAGTCCATCACAGGATTAACACATATAGACAACCATTCACACTCAAAGCCACGTCTATGGTCAATTTAGAGTATCCAATTAGCCTGGTCACTTCTTGCATGTGTTTGGACTGCGGGAGGAGGCTGGAGTATCCAGATAGAACCCACGCAGGCACAGGGATAACATTAAAAGCTCCACACAGAACGAGCCCGTGCCCAAGCCGGGGCTCGAACCCGGAACCTTCTTGCTGTGAGGCGACAGTTCTAACCACTGCATCACTGTGCCGCCCAACACAGAAAATGTGGATGAAAGCATGTCCCCAGTTTTGCACCCCTGCAAGAAGGTACTATTCACACTGAGGGAAAAACTTAAGGTGGAACTGGCACGCATGGATGGAGGTCATAAAGAAATTGATGAGCCTACAAAACGGGTCAGTTCAATGGTCATAGTGCAAAAGAAGACAGGTGTTTTGAGAATTTGCCTAGATCTAAGGGACCTCAATAAGGCAATCAAGAGAGAACGCTCTAAGTTACCAACCAGAGAAGAAACAGTTTGCTGGTGCCAAGTGGTTCGTAA
Source organism: Aulostomus chinensis (assembly GCF_037954235.1). Classification (NCBI taxonomy): domain Eukaryota; kingdom Metazoa; phylum Chordata; class Actinopteri; order Syngnathiformes; family Aulostomidae; genus Aulostomus; species Aulostomus chinensis. The sequence goes on along the minus strand of NC_141336.1, from coordinate 7,721,133 downwards.
ACTGGATGCTTTGTCAGGTTTCTGGCAACTAAAGCTAGAAGAGCAGAGTTTGAAGCTTTGTACCTTCAACACACCTGTGAGCAGGTACCGCTTACTTCGTCTGTCGTATGGCACCTTGTCGGCACCTGAGGTCTACCACAAGACCATACACTTCTCAACCACTTGAGAAGAACACGACACAAGACTGAGACAAGTGTTAGACAAGAGAGGTCAACCTATACCTGAATGAGGGCAAATGTGAGTTTGAAGTGAAAACATTTACCTTAGCTGGTCCCATGAGCAGGAAAAATGTTTTCTGAAATTGAAGGTGACTCTCCCACAAGAGCCTGTGCTGAAGTTCTACGATCCAGAGAAGAGTACCAGGATCTCCACAAATGCATTGCAGTGTGGCTTGGGAGCAGTGCTACTGCAACAACGTGATGAGCAGTGGCTACTGGTCGCCTACGCATCCAGAGCCTTGACGAGTGCGGAGTCCAGGTATGCGCAAATTGAAAAAGAGCTTCTAGCAAGTTCATATGCATGTGAAAGATTTCACCAATATGCTTATGGCCAAGCTTTTGAAGTGGAAATGGACCATAAACCATCATGTCCAAGCCACTGCATGACTGTGCAGTATGGATACAGTGCATGTTGATAGATGCAAAAGTATGACGTATAGATGATATACACACCTGGAAAGTACACGTTCACCGCCAACACTCTGTCCGGGGCGGTCGAAAAGAAGGAAAGTGCAGACAGTGAGAAAAATGCAGAGATACAGGCATACATTGACATGATCATGACATTGCTCCCAGTGTCCGCAGACAGAACCGAACAAATCAGGAGAGAAACCAATGCAGATGTAACTGCGAAAGAGCTTAAGGAGACAATACAAAAAGGATGACCACAAAACAAAGCAAACTGTCCAAGGACAATACTGGACTACTGGAATCAAAGAGCGGAGCTAACAGTGGTGGATGACATAGTGATGAAGGGGAGCAAGTTTGTCATACCATCCTCTCTACACAAAGAAATCCTCCAAAAGATACATGAAGGCCACTTCGGAGAAGTCAAGTGCAAACCCAGGGCAAGAGAGGTGATGTACTGACCAAGAATCAATCTCGACATAAGCCAGACAATAGCATCTTGCGAAGTGAAGTAAATAAAAAACACATAAAGTTAGTAATACGCCTTGTTTGTTTTATAATAAAACAACAGCAATAACAAGGGCCAGGAGTCAAATTGTAAAAAGATGATGGTAAACAGTTACATTAAAAAAATGGACCTAAAAAAAAATCTGAGTTACACACTTGCAATGTGAGTGGATGTAGTCATTTTGCTAAGTAAGCAGGTCTTCATCCTGACATGAATTTTTACAGTTTCAAAAGCAGTGAGTGAGGAGGACAAAGATGCCGAAGAAGACAAAGAAGATTGGAGGGAAGACTGACGAGGAGAAACTGCTGCAGTTGCATCAGCGAGTCCAGGCAGATGGAGAGACAAACAGGAAGAGGGAGGAGCTCCTGACACTGTTCCTGAAGGTAAAGTTGGATCCTACTGACATGTTTGAATGGGGGACATATTGTATTTCTATGTCTTATTTATTAACTGCCCAATGTCCCTTTCCCAATTGCCATTAATAAAAAAGTAGGAATAAAAGAAATCATTCTAAATCTTGGTAATTAGGGGAATCACACATCACTTTTGATAATAATGAAACTTCTTCTCTTTTCCCCAACTTCTTTACACCTCAACTGACACTTAACAGAATGTGCAAGTGTTAAAGGAAATGCCATATATCATCCCCAAAGCCAGATAACCTTCATTGTGCTAAGTCATGAGTAGGGAGCCATGTGCCATGGAGGGCCATGTGTATGCAGGTTTTCCTTCTAACCAAACACTTCAACAGGAAATCACACTGATAAACACACCTCTGTGGCTGAAGGTGTGTTTATCAGTGAAATCACCTGTTAAAGTGTTTGGTTAGAAGGAAAACCTGCATACACATAGTTCTCAATGGCACATGGTTCCCCACCCCTGTGCTAAGGTAACAAGCAGTCAGCCTGTCTCTGTAGGCCTCAGCTGCTGACATCAGCAGAGAGGAGAGAAAGGTATCGATCTTCTTGTCTGACTTTGGGTATGATGGATAATAAGTGCATTTCCCTAAAAGTTTAACTTGAAATGTTTTTGCTTCAGCTGCAACTTTAGTAAAAGATCTCACAAGTAAAAAAAATGTTTTTTGTGTGTTTTAACAATTGTAATCAGGTGAGTTCTCCTGGAAGGTTGATCAGTTTCAGTTCTGTAGTTAAACTAACTTTTCTTTGGAATCAGGACAAGCTGCAGAAGGAGGAAAGGAACACTGCAGTGAACCTGTTGAAACTGAATGAAGGCTGGCGAGCAATTTTGCGTCAAACCCAATCTGCTGAGCTGCAGGACGACATTGACGTGTTCCATCAGACATTTGAGAGACAGCTGGATGGCCTGGACAGCATCATCAAGGTGAACACACCTTTCAGGTCATTATAATGGCCAGTAAAACATTTGTTCACCTGAAATTAGTATTTTACAAGTTAACATGTTATGCAATGTTTTTAATCAACCAAATAATCCCACTAAAGCAGGATTCTGTTGATAAATCTTCTGTTTCACTGTTGCTTGTTTTAGGTGACTCTGATTATTGGACCCATTCCATTGATTTTTTTCCATCATTCACAGCCTCAAAAATGGGAAAACAGGAGTCAGGTTTAAAAATACTGTAACTTTCCTTTAAATAGACAAAGAGTGTTTGTAATATACTTAATGCATATTTGTTTCAGCTCTTGGCCTAACATTACAATGGTCTGGTTGGCTTCAAAGGACACACAGGACAACTAGCTCTCCTTTTTCCTCTTTTGTTCCTAGTAGACTTAATTTTTGCGAGGTTACAGTCTATTAACGTTCAAGAGGTTATTAGGCAACATTCCAAGAAAAAAAACAATAAATTTTATCAGTTATCTGACAGATATCTGCCCTCTGTATTAATAAATCACATATTTCATTATGTTTTTTATGTAAAATGTTACAACAGTTAATTTTAAAACTCAGTTTAAATTTTAAAATTTAAAAGTTTAGTTTCTGGCACAACTTCACAACTTCCAAGGTGCATGGAGAATTAAAGTAAACTTGAAAAGGTTCGTCGTACAACTTTATTAGTTTCAGCTTTTGACCTCCAGATTTTACTATTTATTGGATATTTTATTTAATCAAAGTAGAACAATTATGCTTCATCAAAATAGAAAGTTACTCTCATTGCCTGCTTGCCTGCCAGCAGCAGTAAAGCCCTGCACTATAAATAGTGACAAATGCATATAGTTGGTTTTCATCCATTGTATTTATTTCCTACCGGTGCAAAATGGATTATTTGAACTTACTCTTAGCCTTAACTTTAGCCCTACAACTTTAGTATCAGTGTGTTACTTCTTGTTTCAAGAGTTTGGCAGGCGATCTGGGGGAGGCTGAGCATCAGTCAGCTCAGGTGTGGCGGCTTCACCTGCAGTGCATGGAGCGTTTGCGAGCTCTGCAGCACCAATGGCTGTCATTTCTGCAACAGCAGTGGGAAGGAGGCCTGCAGAAGATCAGCTTGTGTTTCATCTCGGAGAGGTGAGTCATGCTGCCACAGTGCTTCTGGCATTCACGTGTTCTGGAACATTTGATGTTGATTAGTGCACTTCTAGGTTTTAGAGCACTGAAGCAGAAGTGACATCATTGGCTGTAGAGTTGACTGGGAACAGCTCAGTTTTATCCGAATAAAGTTTGAGCAACTCCAAGACCTTTGGACAAGAGGTTAATTGTTTAGACACAAAAACCAGGAGGTTGGCAGCAAAAAGTGATTTATTATGCACCTGGTCTGAATGAATACCACAAATGGCTTGCCTTTTCCTCTAAAAATCACTGATTTATCCCTCAAATAGGAAGTATAAAAGCCACATTTCTCATTACAGATGTGCAAGAAATTAGGGCTGCTCAATTATGGTAAAAAAAAACATATCCATGATTCTCTTAACTGATGGTGAAATCACAATTATTAAACATGAATTATTGTTTATGTTATGACACCATATACTTGATATGCTCATCATATTTTTTTTTATTCTGAAACTTAATAAACACAGGAAAGCCTGCTTGCTCTCTAAGTATGTCAATGTAGCTCAACCATTGGCTGATAGCTCCCTCACTCTGCATTCAAATACACTAGAACTGTCACATTCTAGCTGCTATGCTGTTCGTGCATCCTCTGCTTGCTCTGTGATAAGATTGTAACTATTAAGTCAATTCCAGTTTCTGTTTTCTTATAAATTCAGAGTAGTTTCAAGACAGCTGTGTCAGCGATGCATTCCTGGCATCTTCTTAACAGGCACCCCTGTCCTTCTTCTCAACACCAGCCCAAACTTAAACTGTTTCTGTGCCTTAAAGAAAAATTGGAGTGCACTGATGGCTGAAACAGTGCCCCAAACTACAAAAACAAAGCAACATGCAACATCCAGTGGTATGAGATAATTATCATTTGTTTTGATTATCTTGTTTTCTGTAACTGTGGGAAGTTGAAATTATGTTGAAATTCAATAAATCACCCAGCCTTACGAGAAAGAAGATTAAGTGTACAGTATGTTTCCTACACAAAAACAAAATTTTGTGTGGCTCCCCACAACAATCTTGTTTTCACACGTTGCCCTCCGGGAAAAATAATTGCTCTGGCACGGGGTCTTTCTTTGTGGAATTTGCATGTTCTCCTTGTGCCTGCGTGGGTTCTCTCCAGGTACTCCTGCTTCCTTCCACAGTCCAAAGACATGCAATTGGGGACTAGGCTGATTGGATACTAAATTGACCGTAGGCGTGACTGTGAGTGTGAATGGTTGTTTGTCTATATATGTTGGCCCTGCGATGGGCTGGCAACCTGTACAGGGTCCAGCCTATGAATGGATATATGGACACTGAAATCTAACTGATCACAGATATACTACTTGCCTGCTAACGCATTTGCTTTTGACAGTTATCTGTTGTACATAGAACTGAATATAGCGACCATGGTGATCTTACTACCATCTACCCCTCCCCAAGTCCTCCCCTGACTCTGTTTCCTCCATGGAATATGTGTTGGTGGGATTGAGGAGTTCCTCAAAGTATTCCTTCCACTGTCCAGCTATCTCTCCATTGTCAACTTCAGCAGCCGCCCGTCCCCACTGTAGACAGTGTGAGCAAGTTGCTGCCTTCTACCCGAGGCAACGGACCGTTTGCCAGAACTTCTTTGGAGCCAATTGACAGTCATCCTCCATGGCCTCATTGAACTCCTCCCATGCCCAAGTTTTTGCCTTGGTGACTTCCACAGCCACACAGCCCTTGGCCTGCCGGTACCAGTCGGCTGCCTCTAGAGACCCACAGACTGTTTTATTCAACTCTTTAGTTTAATTTATGTCAAAATTGAAATTACATTTCATTTTAGTTCGTATTTTTGTTCTTGTTTTGAATCAAAAGGGCATTTTGTTTTGGAATATTATAGTATTATTGCATGTGGCCTGACCAACCTCAATAAATGGACCTTTGACTCATTGAAAAAAATTCTTAATGGCCCTTTAAGATTTGTATTTGAGAACCCCTGTTCTAGGGTTTATGTGACAGAAGCTTCGGGAGTTGTGTTGTTTTGGATAAACATAACACAAACACCACCCTTTTGAGCAAAGAGTATATTGAAAGTTTTTCTGTTTTGCCATGTCATGGGCAACCCTGTTATGGGAGATGTTTCAGCTAGTTACTTAGAGAGGTGAGAAAGAGCACCAACACTCAGTTTTATGTTTTAAAGGGAGCAAGCAACATCACTCTGGCGCAAAGGCCATTCCATACAACATTTTATCCCCGCAAGCCAGGTGGGTGTCAGGCACAATCAAACTGTTATCACTGATGGCTAATGTGGCATAGTCAGTGGATGTTACGTGGGGGTGGAGGAGGGAAGTAGACCCAAGGGCAGACAGAGTGGGACGGTGCACAAAAGAGGTTTATTGGAAACAAGGGAGGCTTGAGACAGGGGACACTGGAGGCTTGAGATGGGGAGGTTGGTGGCTTGAGACTTGAGACATGACACTGGAGACCGGTGACTCTGTGACAACAATTAGTTTAGTGTACACACCACGATGGCACATATGTGAAATACACAAAAATGGCCCAACCCCGAACAGGGGAAAACACAGAGGTTAAATACACAAGGGGAAACGAGACACAAGTGGTGCAATCACCCAGGTGAGACACATAAGGTAATCACATAAGGGAGGTCAGGAAGACAAGACTTGACTACAAAATAAAACAGGAAACACGAGACAGGGATCGTGACATTGGGACCAATATTAAATTGTCTAGCCATCACTTGGGGTGATACTTTGGTTTATGGTCTAGCTGCTACTTTGGATGTTCTAAATTTTGCTGCATGTACTTTTAAAATTGCAAACATTTGGACAAGGGTCACCTCTAGAATTGAAACAGTCATGAAATACCATTTATCACAACACATTAGGGGCTCAGTATCTTGCTCAAGAATACTTCAACGTGGTCACTTGAGAAAGTGAGGATCGAACCAGCAACCCTTCAGTTACTAGATGGCCACTCTTCCCCTGAGCCATGCCGCCTCTTGATAAACAACTTCAGATGGAAGTGTTTCTTACAGAATAGGTTACCTGTATAACAATGAAGCTTTGCACTGGTGGTTAAAATAGGAAAAACACAATGCACTCAACTTTAGCCTGGACAGGATAACCTGACCTCTGCCCACCACCTTCCCAAGATAAGTCACCGTCACTTGCCCAAAATGCTCAGCCCAGGACTCAGCACAGATAACAAGATCATCCATACAAGCCTCACAACAGACAAGACAGAAAATTCATCAAAGACTGATACGAGGCCAGCACATTATGCATGCCAAATGCCTTAACAGTGTACTGAAGAAAATCATGAGGTGTGACAAAAACAGAGATCTCCTAACTCAGTCAGTTTGACCTGCTAGTGTCACTTTCATAGGTCTAACTTTGCAATAAACCTGGCTCCTACATGATCCTAACAATACTCCATCCACAGGAGAGGATAACAATCAGGTTTTTTTTTTTGCTCTGTTCATCTTCCTAAAATCAGTACAAAATCAATCAGCCCCATGAGCTTTAACAGTGTTTAAACATGGAGAGTGCCATGCATTACAACTGGTCTCAGCAATATTGTTCTGTATCATGTACTCAACCTGATTCTTCAGGCAACAAACAACTCTTATCTGGAGTCATCCATTTTGGGTTCTGTTTAATGTGCTGTGCATCATAAACATTAATGTCATGTTTTATCAAGTGTGTTTATGTAGGGACATCAGTGAACAGAGCTTTATGAGACTCGATCAACAACCAAATCTGAGTGCTGGGGTTTAGACAGATGACAGATGGAACAAATAAACAGGGAGATCTTACAAGATCTAAGAATTACACAGATTACCCTGTTTCAAGGCCACAGACAAGAGAGAGACAGACAAGAACCATGCTTAAATCTGAGGACAATGACTCATCATATTCTTATCCATGTTTCAGGAAACACATGGTGATACACTCTGAGCTGCAGAAGGTTGATTTCTATGACTCCACCTTCACGCTTGAGCATCAGCACTCTGAAATGATGAGCAACATCCATAGGCTGTACAGGGACAGCATGGCAGGGCTTCAGAGCACCCATCAAGACAGAGTAAATCTGCAGCACCACACTCATCCCCAATGGCCCCTAAAATTCTCTGAGGCCTCATGTGTTCTGTCTCTGAAAGATGGCTGTGCTGGTGCGAGAGAATGTCAGCAAGTTGGCAGAGAAAAGCCACCAAAACCAGGAGGCTCTGCAGCTGTTCAGCTCCAAACCGCTGATGGTAAAGCGCTTGATGTCCAGAAACCAGCATCTGATTGACCTGACAGTTACTGAGATGAAGAATGTCCAGCAGCTGCAGGTTTGTTCCGATGTAATCATAAACTACCTTTGGGATTCCAAACATGAATCAACAAAGATTAGTTTTCAGCTCCACTGTAACAGACAATAATAGCTCTGCTACTAGGAACTATCCTAATCCTCTTAGATCATTATTTTTTTCACTTCATCAATAAAAATGGTCATGCAGTTCATAGATATAGATTAAATAGGAGATGACATCAGCTGACCAGCAGGTGGCAGAATATTAAAGTTTTTGTAAGTAACTCACATATTTTACATCTTGCTCTTAAGAGGATGGTTCAACTTTATTGAGGTTCAGTTCCATTTGCTACCTACCATTTATGATGTTGGTTACCAGTTTTTACTCTTGCTCTATACCGCTCCTTGTAATAGCTCTGGAAAGTTTGGCAAAAACAACATTTAGGGTAACTGAAATCTACTTTGTGCACATTATTATTCTCTTATTAGAAGCTTACTTCTCTCACCCATCAGCTGGTCACTCTCTCCCTCCCTCCCTCTCTTTCCCCAATCTAACAATAAACCAGATAGATCATTCAAAACAGGCAGTTCATTTAAACCTAATATATCAGTAATAGACATGAGTGGGTGTGTTTATCGACACCACCCACAACAACATTAACATGCATTTAATCCCAGCACAATAAGAAACCAGATAGGGTTAATAAATTTGTCTTTTCATTCTTCTTTGTATGTCCTATACTTGTCAACTTTCCTGTTCAAGATGTTTCAATTTAAAAAAAAATAGACACTTTTCTCTCATTCTCCAATGTTTACCATGTTTACAACAAGAAACTATTTAACAGTATTTTATGAATCAATTTCATATTTTAGCCTTTGATTAAGACTATTTAAATAATCTGGGGCCTCATGAATCAACCCTGTTTACGCAAGAAAAACTTGCGTACGCCAGGATCGGCGCTCACGTTCAGATGTATCAGCGTGAAAAGTTCGTCGATTCTTGCGCTGTTTCACGCCAACTCCGGAGGTGCCGTAGAAGGTGGCGGACAGCCGATTCTTGCGTTGACTGCACTTTGGTCCGTTGGCGACACTGTGTGGCGGTGATTGGTAACTGACATTATTTGACAACCGCACATACATTGGGCACAAAAAAGCCATAAACACAAACACAAACACTTGTTGGCATTACTTAAGTGGCTATAAAAGCGCCTTCATGATTGTGCTGAATGTGCAACTTTCAACAATGGCAGCACTTGCGCTGTTGGAGTACGTGGCAATAAGACAGGAGCGACATTTCAGGGAATGGGTGGACTTGCTCCACAATGCTGACAACTGGTTGATGAGCCAGTTCCGGCTACCGCAGGCCATCCTCCTGCAAATTTGGGAGAACCTGCGACCGGCATTCCCCTCCATGAGGAATACGCTTACGTTAATCGTAAGGGTTGCCACTCCATCAATGTGCAGATCATCTGAGAAGTATTGATACATGAGGTCCCTGTCCCGCTTGTCATCGTCCTTTTCTTGATCTCTTGTTTTATTTTGTAGTAAGTGTCTTGTCTTCCTGTGTGCTGCCTTCTGTGATTACCTCATATGTATCACCTATGATGATTTGCACCACCTATGTCTCGTTTCCTTGTGTATTTAACCTTTGTTTCCCACTGTCTGGCGTTAGCTCATTGTTTCTGTTTTTGCCAAAGTCTCGGTCTTTGTCACGGTCACTCTTGTGTTCCCTGTTCCCCCATGTTCTCCGGTATGTTGTTAGTTTTCAGTCTTGTTAAGAACTTTGTTTCATTGGTAATTTGAACTCATTCAGCACTTGGGCCTGTTGACCTTTTTCATTGATACTTTGTTTTTTCCTTCCGTTGAACTTTGTACCTCGCTGTGCAGTACTTTGCCTTTTTTAAATCCCATTGACTGCCATCTACACTTTGGTCCTGTTTTCCCCATAAAACCTGACACTGCCATCTAATGGCTTAAAAAAAAAAGTTGGGCTGCGGCCTCTGGCCTAGATGGTAAATCTGAGCCTCCATCTTTTCTGTCTTCTCTCAGAACAACTTCATTGATCTACGGATGAAGCTGACTGCCACTGATACAGAAAACATATCTGTGACAGAGGGTCTGACAGCCATTAAATCTGAGATGAATCGAAACACGAATAATCTTCAGGACCAGCTGACTCGAGCCCACACAGCATCCAGGAAGCAGCTCACGGACCTCACAATTCACAGTGGCGAAGCAATCAAGAAACTGCAAACTGTGATCCCTAAGGTTGGAAGAGTCTTGGTGTCATTTGTTTATAACTCATTTATTTATGATTTCTTATCTGTGATTCATGCTTGTCATCAGGGTGAGAGGGTTTTACATATCGCTGAGATGTGTCGCAAAATGGAGACTGAACAAGAACACATTTTCCCATCATTATTATCAGGGACCAAGGAAGATGAGATGCAGAAACTAGAAAAGGTAATGCTTTCCTTTGAACATGTGTAGCTGAGTCTGGATTTGTTTGGTGTGAACATTTTCATACCCATCTCTAATAACTGTGTCTGGATGACTGTTGCTTGCAGGGTCCATGTTACTTTGCTGGAGAATTCTCAGCCGATTAAACAACAACAACATCAACAACAACAAAAACAACACAATTTTTAGGGCCGGAGCCCAAAGGAACTTCGGAGCAAATACCCTACTGTTATGTTTCTGACTTTTTTTCCACTGCCACTTTGAACGTCAATTTGACCCCCTAAACATGCTCAAATTCACCAAATTTGGCACGCACATCAGGTCTGGTGAAAAATTTATAAAATGTAAAAATTAACCCCCTGAAGTGCCAAAATGTGCTCCACAGTGCCACCTAGGTCTCTAAAAATGTTCTGCCACAGCCCGTTGGAATGTCATAAAGAAAAACCAAACTAAAACTGTTATTTGCCTCATCAAGACCTACAAATGATATGGAGACACTTATGACCTAAATCCAACAGAGAAGTCCATAATATAGACATGAAAGGACAATTTTGGCCCCCGAACAAATGCTATTTCATCTTAGGTGTTTCAGACTTTAATACATGACTCATGACACTGTGCTGAACAAAAGATATTAAACTTTGTAATAACTCTAATGGTTTGGATTTTAGAAGCCCTCAAAGTCGAGGCGCCACTTTTCACTTTACAATGTAAACCAATGGGGAGACTGTCTCCTCAGAAATACACCAGCTGATGCTTCTCATGTCTAAACCATAACTCCCACCACTTCACAAATCTCATCACTGGATTCCTGACAAATTTTCCTACAAAAATTTACATTAAATACAAGTTTTTGCTAAAGTCATGGGATTTAGGAGCTTTATTCACACAAAGAACACTCAAAAAATCCTCTCTGCTACACGTGCTCTCACATGTGCCAGAAAGCAGCGGTGGGAGGGTTTCTTAAAGCCACAGCTCTCAGCTCTGCACTGACACTTTGTGTCAGACTCTGGCCTCTACCTTCTAAACTACAAGTCTCACCACTTTCCAACCTACATCACTGGATTCAGGACAAATTCTCCTACTTTACCCCAGCAGCTGTGAGGAGGTGATGGCCCATAACAATGCTGCTTGCAGCTGTAATTATTTATTTCATACACCAGTGTCAAGAGCATAACTAATTCGCCGCAGTGCTCCACATGGGACATTAGAGAGGCGCACCCAAATGTGGAGATTCACAGAGATTTCAGCGATGGTGGGAAAGCCGGAGCTTGTACCAAAGTAAGGTTTTGCTACATTTGTTATATGGAATTGGTTCAGTTTTATTATTTTGGACTTAGAACAAACAAGTGCTCGCTGCAAGGTCTGTTCAAAAGCTGTTGCAACCTAAGGAAGCAGCACAACATATTTATTGCAGCACCTAAAGCCGTTGTCGTCCTCCGCTTTATCCGGTGGGTCCGGGTCGTGGGGGCAGCAGCCTCAGCGAGGAAGCCCAGACTGTCCTCTCCCTAGCCACGTCCACCAGCTCTTCCGGGGGAATCCCGAGGCTTTCCCAGGCCAGCCGAAAGAGAATCCCTCCAGCGTGTCCTGGGTCGGCCTCAAGGCCTCCTCCCGGTTGGGCATGCCTGGAACACCTCCAGAGGGAGGCATCCAGGAGGCATCCTCACCAGATGCCTGAACCACCTCAACTGACTCCTCTTGACATGGAGGAGCAGCGGCTCTACACTTAGCCCCTCCCGAATGACTGAGCTTCTAACCCTATCTCTAAGGGAGAGCCCAGCCACCCAGCGGAGGAAACTCATTTCGGCCGCTTGTATTCGCAATCTCGTTCTTTTGATCATTACCCAAAGCTCATGACCATAGGTGAGGGTTGGAACATAGATTGCCCTGTAAATTGAGAGACTCTCCTTTTGGCTGAGCTCCCTCTTCACCACAACGGACTGGTTTAGCGCCCGCATCACTGTAGGACCTCCCCCCTGACCTGGAGTGAGCAAACCACCCTTTTCCGGCTGAGGACCATGGCTTCAGACTTGGAGGTGCTGATTCTCATACTTCACATTCGGCTGCAAACTGTCCCAGCAAGAGCTGGAATTCGTGGCCTGATGGAGCTAAGTGGACCACGTCATCCGCAAAAAACAGAGACAACATCCTCCTGCCACCAAACTCGACCCCCTCCACCAAGCAGCTGCGCCTAGAAGTTCTGTCCATAAAGGCTATGAACAGAACTGGTAACAAAGGGCAGCCTTGGCGGAGTCCAACCCTCACTGGGAACAAGTCCAACTTACTGCCGGCAACGCAGACCAGACTCTCACTCCTCCGGTAGAAAGACCAGATAGCCCTTTGAAAGGGGCCATCCACCCCATACACCTGGAGTACCCCCCACAGGGTGCTCCTGGGAACACGGTCATAAGCCTTCTCCTCAAAACACATGTGGACTGGTTGGGCAAACTCCCATGCCCCCTCCAGCACCCTAGCGAGGGTGAAGAGCTGATCCACGGTTCCACGGCCGGGATGAAAACCACACTGCTCCTCCTCAATCTGAGGTTCGACTATCGCCCGGACCCTCCTCTCCACTACCCTGCCGTAGACCTTACCTGGGAGGCTGAGGAGTGTGATCCCCCGATAGTTGGAATACACCCTCTTGTCCCCTTTTTTAAAGATGGGGACCACCACCCTGGTCTGCCTCTGCAGAGGCACCGCCCCGATGTCCTCGCAATGTTGCAGAGACATGTCAACCAAGACAGCCCCAGAGCCTTGAGATACCCAGGGCAGATCTTATCCACCCCCGGACCTCTGCCACTACGGAGTTGTTTAACTGCCTCGGCGACTTCTGCCTCGGAGATTGGACAACCCCTGCCCAAGCACTCCACAAACTCTGTCTCCTCTGTGGAGTACGTGTTGGTGGGATTGAGGAGTTCCTCAAAGCATTCCTTCCACCACCCAATTATCTCCCCAGTTGATGTCAGCAGCCTCCTGTCCCCACTGTGTGGGCAAGTTGCTGCCTTCCCCCTGAGGTGACAGACAGTTTGCCAGAAACTTTTCGGAGCCGACCGATAGTCATTCTCCATGGCCTCACCGAACTCCTCCCACACTCGAGTTTTTGCCTTGGCGACTCCCACGGCTGCATACCACTTGGCCTGCCGGTACCGGTCGGCTGCCTCTGGAGACCCACAGGCCAGCCATGCCCTGTAAGCCTCCTTCTTCAGCCTGACGGCTCCCCTCACCTCTGGTGTCCACCAGCAGGTTTGAGGATTACCGCCACTACCGGCCCCAGCAGCCTTATGGCCACAGCTCACAGCAGCTGCCTCAACAATGGCAGAGCGGAACATGGCCCATTCTGACTCAATGTCCCCCTCCGCCACTGGGATGTGGTCAAAGCTCTGCCGGAGGTGGGAGTTGAAGATCATTCTGACTGGTTCTTCTGCCAGGCATCCCAACAAACCCTCACTACTCGTTTGGGCCTGCCGGGCCTGCGCAGCGTCTTCCCCTGCCACCTGCTCGCCTTGCTTTGGAGCACCTAAAGCTGAGTGATTTAGTTTTATAGTTAGTTTTATCAAAAATGATACCTTTTTAAACTTACAAGTTTGAAGGTTTACTGTGTTGTTGCCAGGTTCAAAATAAGTTACAATAATAAGATATGTTATAATGTGAACATTATTGTGAGCATTTAAGTTAATAGAAAAGAATAAAGCCAATATGGCCATGCTCCCACTAGGGGTTGCTGTTTGGATAAAGAGAGGCTTTTATTTTCTTATGGGCCTATGTATGTCATTTCTGGTTCCGGGTGCTTGTTTTCATTGCCATGTTGTGTGTACTCCGGGTATTAGTATTGTAACATGACAAAGAGAGATTTTTCTGCCCAAGAAGTTGTTTTAGTGGTCCTTTGGAGAAGTAGAAGTTGCCACATATTTTTGGCGACGAGGTGAACGTTTTTTTTATGGACGTGACGTCTCCGGTTTGTTGTTTTGTTAGCTCACCTAGGCTAAAGAGTGTTAGCTAGCAAGCTAGGCGGCCAGACGGGAGCGGCAGCCAGTAGGTGAGAAAGACATCTTGTCACCGTGGAGCAGAGGGGGGACGTCAGGCAGAGTGGGTAGGCGGCTGTAGAGGAGCTGCGTGGGGATTAGGGGCCTCATGCTCACATGGCTACATATCAGACTACTGGTGAATTTCTGGAGGGAAATAAAGACTGGACAGAGTTGTGAGGAAAGGTTTGGACACTTTTTCTGCTAATGAGATTACAGATGAGGCTAAAAAGCGCTCTATTCTCCTGAGTGTGTGTGGAGCGAAGACTTATAAATTGATAAGGAACTTGGCCACACCGCGGAAACCGGGAGAAATTCCTTATGATGACCTGGTCACACTGGTGGGAAACCACCACAATCCAAAACCCTCTGAGTTAGTCCAAAGATTCAGGAAGCCATTTCAGGAAGCAAGGTCAGTCTCGAGCCAACTTTATAGCAGAGTTATGGCAGCGGCTTTCGGAGCATTGTGATTTCGGGATAGTTTTGGATGATATGCTGTGTGACAGATTAATGTGCACGATTAATAATGACGTCATACAATGACACCTGCTGGGGGAAACCCCACCACTGACTTTCAAGAAAGCCCTGGAAATCTCCCAAGGTATGGCTGCTAATAATGCCAAGGATATCCCAAAAGGAAATGGAGGTGCACAGACAGTAGCAGTGCACCAAGTCAGGAGAGAGACTGGTAAGCAGGCAAACTGAGTGGAATGTTTTAGGTGTGAAGGTGGACACTATGCAAATGTCTGCAAATTTAAAGACACTGTCTGCCATGCTTGTAACAAAAAGAGAAATTTAGCTAAAAAGTGCACAAGCTCTAAGGGGAAGGGGAAGCCTAGGCTGGGAAAAACTCAGGCAACCACACATCACCTAGACAAAGCACATGAAGAGGCTGTTTGTTCAACATGTTTGGGGTGGAAACAGATGAGAACCACCTGAACCCTACTATGCCACGTTCACTGTCGGAGGGCAGGACATTAAGTTTGAGCTTGATTCAGGACCAACAGCATCTGTCATCAGTGAACAGACATACAGGAGGACATGGAGGTCTAACCTGCCTCCCCTCCGCCAATCAAAGCTCAAGCTCAGGAATTACACAGGGCAGCCCATTCCTCTTTTGGGGGTGCTTTATGTGGACATTGAGGCAGAGTGAATGCCAGGCTGGTGATGGCTAAAGGCAGCAGGCCCAGTCTTTGGGCCCCGACTGGCTTAAGAAAATCAGACTCAACTGGCATGAAATGAAGCATGAAAGTACAACAGAGGACATTCTGCAGCAGTACAGTGACTTGTTCAGGGTTGAGCTAGGCACACTGAAGGGCATGACAGTAAAGCTCCATGTCGTGAAAGGCAAAGTTGAGGAGGAACTGGAACATTTGCATAGGTTGGGCATCATCGAGCCCGTCCAGTTTTCAAGGTGGGCAGTGCCCATTTTTCCAGTTTTAAAAGAGGACCAGACTGCACGGATATGTGGGGACTATAAAGTCATGGTGGATCAGGTCTCTAAGCTGGTGGAGTACCTGTTGCCACGCATAGATGACCTGTTTGCAACTCTGGCAGGGGGCAAGCTATTCACAAAGCTGGACATGAGCCAGGCCTACCAACAGCTGCTGCTCAATGAGGACTAAAGAGTATGTCACGATCAACACACACACAAGGGGTTATTCAAATACAATCACCTGGTGTTTGAAGTGGCATCCAGTCCTGACATTTTCCAGCGAACAATGGACACTACTGCAGGGGTTCCGCATGTAGCAGTTTACCTAGATATCCTGGTCACAGGGGCCACAGAGGCGGAGCATCTAGCTAACTTGGAACAGGTGCTGAGAAGGCTCTCAGAAGCAGCAAATGTGTGTTCCTTGCACCAAGTGTGACTTATCTGTGACACAAGATCACAGCAGAGGGACTCCGCCCAGTGGAAGACAAAGTGAAAGCTATTCAGGAAGCTCCAAGCCCAAGTGTGTCTGAACTCAGATCATGAACTATTAAGACAAATTTCTGCCCGATCTCTCACAGGTTTTGGCCCCACTGTACAGGCTGCTTCACAATGACACAAAGTGGCAGTGGTGTGAGGAGCAGGATGAAGCTTTCTAGGAAGTGAAGGAACCGCTCAGCAGTGCTCCTAGATCACTATGACCAGATAAGGAGATAGCACTTTCATGCAATGCCTCGCCCTACAGAGTGGGGGCAGTCCTTGTAATGGAGGACGGATCAGAGGAGCCGGTGGGCTTTGCTTTGCGTACCCTGACTGCAGCAGAGAAGGGGATATTCACAGGTGGAAAAAGTTGTTGTGTTCGCACTTTCATCGGTATCTCTATGGCCGGGCATTCAAAATCTATACAGACCATAAACCACTGATGAGCCTGTACAGTGAGACTAAATGCATCCTGCTGCTCGCCTCAGCCTCAGCCAGAATACAGCACTGGGTGCTCACACTCTCAGCCTATCAGTGTGCTATGGAGTACAGAGCGGGTAAGGATAATGCTAACGCTGATGCACTAAGTCGGCTGCCTTTGCCTGAAACACCTGCTGTTACTTATGTACCTCCAGAGACTGTTTTCTCACTGGAAAGGCTGGCAGAGACACCTGTAAATGCATCCTGGATTAAGCAGTGGACAGAGAGGGACCCAGTCCTGTCCAAAGTCAAAACTTGTGGCGGCATGGCTCAGGGGTAGAGGGGCCGTCTAGCAACCAAAGGGTTGCTGGTTCGATCCTCGACCCCGGTGACCATGTCGAAGTGTCCTTGAGCAAGATACTGAACCCATAATGGCTCCTGATGAGTAGGTTGGCGCCTTGCGTGGCAGCCTCCACCATCAGTGTGTGTGTGAATGGGTGAATGAGATGACACTGTAAAGCGCTTTGAGTGCCGCTAAGGTAGAAAAGTGCTATATAAAATTGAGTCCATTTACTTTCCTTTTACAATACTGGCCCAGTGTGGTGGAAGGAGAGGAGTTGAGGCCTTAAGCTAAACATAAAAAAGAACTGAGTCTGCAGGAGGGCTGTATCTTTTGGGATGCAAGTGTCATCATGCCTCCCCCAAGCCATTCGCAGATTGAGGAGGAAATATATGAAACTCATCCAGGTGCATCGCAGATGAAATGCCTTGCAAGATCCTATGTCTGGTGGCCAGGACTGGATCTGGTTCTGGACAACAAGGTGAAAGCATACACACAGTGTCAAACCAATCAGAGCATTCCTCCACCTGCTCCATTGCACTCATGGGAGTGGCCAGACTGCCCCCGGTCTAGGCTACATCTAGACTTTGCTGGCCCTTTTATGGGCCAGATGTTCCTACTAATGGTGGATGCACACTCTAAGTGGATTGAAGCCCACATCATGAGCAACATCACAGCTCCCACAACCATCAATAAACTCAGGCAAGTGTTTGCAGTTCATGGCTTGCCTGACACACTGGTCACTGATAATGGCACGACATTTGCTAGCGAGCTGTTTGGTGAGTTCATGCAACGGAATAGCATTCATCATATAAGGACAGCTCCTTTCCACCCAGCCTCAAATGGGTTGGCAGAATGGGCTGTTCAGATAGTAAAGGAGGGTCTGACGAGAATGACTGGGGACTCTCTCAGTACTCAGCTTTCACGTTTCCCATTTAAATACCACCTCACACCTCAGACTACAACTGGAAATACACTTGCTGCATCCAGACATGAAGGCAAGAGTGG
The DNA here is from genome assembly GCF_037954235.1 of Aulostomus chinensis. Classification (NCBI taxonomy): domain Eukaryota; kingdom Metazoa; phylum Chordata; class Actinopteri; order Syngnathiformes; family Aulostomidae; genus Aulostomus; species Aulostomus chinensis. Next base: position 7,703,045 of record NC_141336.1, on the reverse strand, counting down.
AGGGAAAGCAGGAGAAATGGAAAGAAAGACATGATCAACATGCATGTGAGACAGTTGGAACCAGATGACAGTGTCTATGTGAGAAACTTCAGCAGCACCAGCAGTGGCTACCTGGGATTGAGAGAGTAGTAGAGAGTAGAGCAGAGTGGGCTGCTGCAGACATCAGGACCATGTGCACATTCGACAGGATACAGGCTCAGAGACAGACATTTATCACTGAGTTTCCAGTGGTGGGACCAACAACTGTGGAGGTGAGTCCCCCAGAGAGAGACACACAGGTAGAGGATCAGTGTCTCGCAGAGAGGATGGACACTTACACTGGCATTCAGATATTTCCCAGTCTCCCTACACCAGATCCACCCAAAACACCCACACCAGCGGTGTCTGCTGGGTCACCAGGGCTAGTGCGAAGGTCACAGTGCACTCGCAAACCTCCAGACAGACTGATTGTGTGATTGAACAGTATAAGCTTAATGTTTTAAATCTGCCATGTTTTCAGATGTTTAAATTTTTAAAAAGTTGCTGAGACAGTACTTAAAGTTTAGGTGTATGCAAGCTAAAAACACCACTGTTTTAGATTACCAGTATTCCAAGTGCATTTATATATTAGAAAAATGTTGAAATTTAAAGGGGGAGAAGTGTTATATTACACAATGTCTCTTAGTACTTGTTGACTTAACTTGAAGTCATCTAATCCAGCGTGCCCTTTCTGTCGTTGTTGTTGTCTACCGCTCCATCCGGTTGGTATGGGTTGCAGGGGCAGGAGCCTCAGCAAGGAAGCCCAGACTGTCCTCTCCCTAGCCACTTCCACCAGCTCTTCTGAGGGAGGCGTCCAGGAGGCATCCTCACTAGATGCTTCCTGGACCACCTCAACTGACTCTCAACATGGAGGAGCGGCAGCTCTACTGAGTCCCTCCCAAATGACAGTTTCTCACCCTATCTCTTAGCCCAGCCACTGCGGAGGAAACTCATTTCGGCCACTTGTATTCGCAATCCTGTTCTTTCAGTCATTACCCAAAGCTCATGAGCCATACCATAGGTAAGGGTTGGAATGTAGATTGACCAGTAAATTGAGAGCTTTGCCTTTTGGCTAAGCTTCCTAAGCTTTCCCCTCTGGATAATTTCACACAGATCTTTTGGTGAGTAATCCATCAGAGGCTGCCATGTGTCCCAAAAAAAAAAAATTGTCATTTCCTTTTAATTTAGCACTTGATTTCTCATTAATACAATTAAATGATATACATTTCCTTGCCAGAAATAAGTTTGTTCAGTAGCCTATATCCCTCCTAACCCTTGTTTGTAGGTGGCAGCTCTAATAGAATCTGGCCTCAATCTTTAAAGAACATTTGTTTAACTTGCTCTCATCTCCTTAGATATACAAGACTTGAAATGTGATATTCTTGGACAACTCCAAAAGTAGTGTATATATGTTCCATTTGTAAGTTTTCATGTAGGGCACAATGGTGATCTACAAGGGTCAGCTTTGTTCAGGTGTCTTCTATCTTTGTGGAAGCTCAAATATATTTCATTCCACAATTGTGTACCCTTTACTGCAAATGTCCTGTTCCCCGATGTAATGAGCCTTGTTCTGGGGACTGTGAGCAACAGCTGCTAAATAGATCCAAGAGTGTGAGAGGTTAGTACGAGGTGAGAATGTCAGTGATGTATGACGGGGAAGGCCATTTAATGACTCAAAAACAAACAATACAATTTTAAAATGGATTCTAAGCACCACAGGTTACCTGTGCAATGAGGCCAGAATTAGGATATTCTGATATTTCATTGTCATTGTGAGAACCCTAGCTGCAGTGTTTTGAAAGAGTTGGAGACAGGTGATGGATTTCTGTGGTTGTCCGGAAAATAAGGACTTACAGTGGTCAAGATGGCTGGAAACAAAAGCATGAATTAGAGTTTGAGCATCACTAAGTGAGAGAAATAACCTAATTTTGGCTATGTTCCTAATTTGACTGTTAGTGGTTTTGGTGATACTGCTAAAATGTTTAGAAAAACTCAAATCAGAGTCAAACACTACTCCCAGATTTCTGACCTCATGTGTACACTGTAAACCCACAGAAGCTAAGGTCTGAGCTACAGAATCCTTATGTGTTTTGGGGCCAAACATCATTGCTTTCGTCTAAGCAATATTCAACATTAAAAAGTTACTGGAAATCCAGACCTGATGACTGCAAGGCAGGCTGTGCGAATGTTAACTGGTGTGAGGTCTGAGGGATTTATAGATAGGTAGATTTGAGAATCATCTGCATAAAAATGGAAAGAGATGTTGAAAGTTGTGAATGACTTGACCCAGTGGTAACATGTACAGAGAAAAGACTAAAGGGCCAAGAATTGACCTTTGAGGAACCCCACAGACCTCAGCAATCAAGCGCAGTCTCAGTCACACATCAACAGGATTTTATTCAGTGACGTAAATCAACAGGCAGAGATGATACAAAGCAATTCCACCTTTGTCCATTATGTGGGTTGTAATGACAGAGCAGGGATAAGTTTTTGACTGACAAAAAGAAGATGGGCAGGTGAAGCATTGTTTTATATAATAGGACTAAACAAAAAAAATAATGTTTTTTATTGGCCACTGTACACAGTAATCCTTTGTGACCATGTGAAATGTCACATGAATTCAGCCACAGGGCCATAGAGATATCTTTATTTTATAGTAAAAGATCATCCTTTAATGGAAGGAATTGGAATGAAGTTTTCAAAGTTGTGTGTGTCTGTCCCTGCAGATGTCTGAACTTTCAGAGTTTCTGGAGTTGCGGCAGCTGATACAGCGCTACAATATGGCTCTGCTCTGGCAAGAAGCTCTGAGGCAGCACAGAGAAGATCAGAGGCAAGAGAACCAGCAGCTGAGACTTCTATTGCATGAGCAACTGGATGCCCTCACAGTCAGCGGTGACACCCTGGATGGACTGCTTACTGTCAATCCGGCCCCGACCATGGAGGACCAAGCTACCACAGACAGATGTCACAATGTTATCAATGCAGTTCATGTTGTTAATCACATACTGTGACAGATGATGGTTCTTCTCAGATTTAGCTTGAGAGAAGTAATTCCTTTGATGATTCATTCAATATAAAAGTCTTGATACTGCTTGAAAACAGTTTCAAGGGTTACTTATTTTTCTGGAGATTTTCAAACCTTCCTCTTCAGCAAACCTCATTGCTCCATCACCTGCAAAAACATTTCTCTACAATTGAGATTGGGGGATGGCCTGCAGCCAAAGCCCTGCAGTCAGTGTCAGTTTTGAGTGATTTGTTCTCAGCTTACCAGCTCATTGTGCAATCATTTTGGGATGTCAGGGCAACATCTCAACATTTTTAGGTTTGATATTAATATAGAGGCCCATGGGGCATTCTGCAAGTTAATACTGGTACTTCACTCAGAGCAACTGTCAGTCATAACACCCCTTAATCAGCATCAAACAAAATAAAGCGTGCCAACAAAACACAAAAAGCCCTTCTGAGAATATAATTGTGGTCTACATGACAACAAATATGGTAATTAAGGATGAACTATTGAGTATAATATGAAATAATGTTGCACATTCTTTATAGTCATATTGTTGTTCCAGTTCCCCATTCCTCATCATGACAATTGAGTTGACCTTTCGTGAGGCCCACAAGGCCACTTCAGTGCAGCCACCAGATAAGACCATTGGAACCGGGCACCTTCAACCTATTTGAAAGTTTTCCTGAATTAATAAAAAGTCTGAAACTTCTTTGAACAGAATTTTTGCTTGAGTTTTTATTTTGATGGCCCTGGAGCTTTAAACATGGAAATGGAAAGAGGAGCAACCGCAATGTCTGTACAGTTACACCATTTAATAGTTATTATAGACATTTATATACATCTCAACAGTTGTTCTATGTGGTACAATCTTTAAATCTGCCGTTTCATAGTTTTTAAATCAAAAGAAAAACATACAAAACTTGCAAACTGATCAGAAATTTTCTTTTTTTGGAAGACTAGAAAAAAATACTTTTATTGTATTAATCATGCATTACACAAACAAAAAAAATTATACAGTAAGTTGCTGCGTGGCTGAAAATAAACAAAACAATGGCATTTGTAATCAATTAGGAGCCACTTGCATTGCAAATCCCTTAAATTAAAAACAAAAAAACTAAAACAAAAACATAGTGGAATAAAACAATCCACAACCAGAGCAGGCTGGGACATTCAGCCAATCAGGCAGCAGCTTTCAAAGCATGGCTCCAGGAGGCCTTTGATTGGACAGTATCTCCAGGAGATTTTTTCCTTATAAGGACGAGATGAAACCCCATCTATAATTATTGTTACACCTGCTCGTCAGGCTGAAGGTCTCATGTGATGAGGAGCGTCACACGGTGATATGAAGATTATGACTAAGAGGAGGAGGAGGCAGTTGGAGGTGAAGCCTTGAGGACAAAAAACAACAAACACTGCCTTGGGGTGCAGTCTGACTTATGAACTATTTGCTGCCATATTTGGTAAAATATTCTAAACAATGATTCAGTTGAATTTTTGGCAAAAGTAACAATTACATACAGCGTACACACCAGGTGATGCAATTGATGCAGCGTGACTCACTAAATTACCACGAGTTGAAACTGTTCATTGCCGAATTGTTGAGTTCACTTTTGTGAATAAATTTAGGTGAACAGGCAAGGTGAGCATTTGTTCACATTTAGCTTGAACAAAATAAGAGATTGCTGTTGCTTTCCTGCAGACTGTTAGGTACTAATGCCTCAGTGTCAGCCCCCCCACCAGCACCAAATGATGGGAATTATTGTTCATTTGGGTGTACTGAATCACTAGATAGCGTGTGTGTTCTGAGTGTTTTCATGCAATCAACATGCATCAAAGCATCACCTACGTTTCATGTTTTAAGGAATGTCAACTGCACCTGGAGCAAATGCATATCCACGACTACTATCAACTTGAGTGAGTCATACCTTTTCAAACTGATGGCTATGATCTGATCTGGCAGGACTCTAGTCTTTTATCTTTAATTTTCCAAGAATTTTTGTCTTTGTGTCCACCTGCTTCAGTTCAGATTGGTTAGTCTAAACTACACCTTCTCCTCCTTTTTTGCCAAGTCTCACCTCCCCCAGCTCCTCCTTCAGTTCCAGAAACAGAACCTTCTCTGAGTCCAACTCGGCGGATAAAATGGTATTTCATGAATCCTTGTATGACAGGAAATAGGAAGTAGATGGGCCTTGGACGGGACTAAGGGAGTGAGATCCTCCTCAGTGTCAAGACGTTTCGACGAATATAAAAAGTTATAAAAACTAGATTTATTTTACACAAACAAACAAAATGCATCTGAATGCTTTGCTTGTTATATTACTGGACTCTGATTGGCCCAACAGGGGCTGAGGTGTCAGGACAGATGTCCAATCAGCTCCAATCAGCAGCAGAGAGTACAACTGGTGCGGCTCAGAAGAAAACGTGAATTAACCAACAAATGTTTGAGCTGCTTCATTTAAAACTCTAAAAAGGTTAAAATCTATTAAGTTTGTTTTTTTTTTGCTGTCTTTTTCCTGAAGCTTTGGTTCTGATTCGACCCAGAAATGTCATACCATCACATTTTCCTGCTCATCAGCTGGAGTCTGACGCTTAAAGGAAAAATCCCCCTCTGGAGATCAGGTCCATTTGAGCAGCTTAACAACTTTTAGGAGGAGGGACTGAAGAACATGGTGATGCAACATGGCTGCCACTTGGCATATTTAATGAACTATATACTAAGACATTTTCTCCAAAATAACGAATTATTTGCAACTATAAATTGTCTGTTAATTCTGAAAATGTTTGTTTAACTCCTGCTCCAACTAGACAAATAAAACATCTTCAAATGTCTCACATCTTTCTCTTCACAACTATTTGAAGGTTTATTTGAGAGCTCAGAGGCAGGCAGACATACTTTTATCTTAGCAATTGTGCTAAGAAGGCATCAACATTCGGCTTTGATCATCTGTCTGTCCTGTGTGCTGATATAGCGGCATTTATGACTGTGGCACTCCTTCATATTGATCTTCATCGGAGGAAACATTAACACCTTCACTTAGCATGGCCTCATATTTCCTATCTTAATGATGCAGTGTGTTGCACATGACATGACACTTTGCAGAAACGCAGTAAAAAAAAGGCACAGGCATTTAAGAACAAAACTGTGGCTCTAACTGAACAGAGAGATGACCAGAAGTACAATCTGCTAATTCTCGAAGCAAGTCTGTCTAGCTCCAGTGTCGCCTAGAATAGACTAGAAAGGCTAATGTGGACACATCTTGGTTTTTTTGATGTGACTCAGGCAGCCATTTTATATCTTTAACCGTCATTTGAGGAAAAGATTGCAGGAGATAGTGATCCAACTCATAACTCTTGTGTGTTGGCTGTTAAATGTGTTGTGCACAGTCTTGATCACAAATGTCCGAATCATGGTTGAACTGCTGAACATCACTGGTTAGTAACGTTAAAAAAAAAAGAAAAAGCAGAAAGCATTTAAAAACCAAAGCATGACAGACTTAACAGAAGTGTTTGTATCTCATCAAATGAGATCATCAGGAGTTTTGGGGGATTTTTCCTTTAAGTTTGATAGTGTGTGTGTGTGTGTGTGTGTGTGTGTGTGTGTGGGGGGGGGGGGGGGTCATTAGTGTGATTCAGAACTCTGCAGGTGATGACCTCAAGGGGGGGGCTGCTCCATGTGGTGACCTGCAGTGTTACCACAACATTTCTGCTGAACATTGGGTCAGTCTTCAGTCACAAGGACAACACACACTCTGAAAGTGTGTGTCACTGTGTGTCCACAAGTCTTGTGGCAATCTTTCCAGCTACCAGTATTTCTAAATTATAACCTTTGATCAGACTGTAGTGACCTGATCAGACTGAAGTGACCTGAATCATGTGTGTTCAGAAGAGTATCACTCTTTGACTCTCTCATCTGTGTCTCACACCCCTCCTTTGTATGCTTCTCCTCCTCCTCCTCCTCCTCCTCTACACGTAGACCCTGGCAAGAGCATCTGCCCCAGCAGAGGCAATGTAAGCCTTGGAGGGGTGGAAGGCGACATCGTAGATGGCCTCCTCACTCTTTTTGCGGTGAGCTGTAATCTCCTGGACGCACGTCTTGGTGTCAAGATTCCACAAACGCAAAGAGCAGTCATGACCTGTAGACAAAATGGTAACAGAAATAAGATTCTCATCGGTGTGATGGGTTGCACTTCGTAGTAGTATGAGACTTACTGCCAGACATCAGATAGATCCCATTAGGGTCCACAGCCAGGCTGGTGACTGCATCCAGATGAGCTACCATGGCATGGATCACTTTACCTACACAAACACACACAAAATCACACACGTTAAGACACATTTAAATGATAACAACAGCAGCCAGCTATCATGTCAGTGTTGAGTCACTAAGTTGATGTCCACTTGTAAACACTCATGACATTCAGGCCTGGAGCAGCTGCAGCAATCTGCTGGTTATCAGTCACATCCTTATTTTTAGATGTGTTAGAGAAAAATTGAATGATTGATTGTTTGGGACAATAAATGGACTCATTTATAAAATCAATACTCCTTCAGACTGACCTGACTTGTTATCGTAGAATTTGATGTGTCTGTCTTCGTGAGCGGTAATGGTGACTGGCAGTGTCGGATGACTGACCACCTTATTGATATGATGAGAACCTGGGAGGGCTGGTCATGGTGACCATGATGAGGAGGCATTGATGAAGATCAGGAGAGAATAGTTGGAACAACAGAAATAATAGTTTTGTCTTCTTTACAAGGGAATGTTGAATCATTTGTGTGTTCTTACTGCCTTCTCCCTGCCCCTTCAGCACCAGTGCATTCTGTGATGTCTCCAGGTCATACACAACCACATCACCGCTACTGAAGGATGCCACCATATGGGCAGGATCACAACCATTGAAGTCAACAGATGTGGGGATTCCATGCTCTGTAAACACAAACACAAATAAGCATTTGTCATAGTATTGACGAGTTGCTGGTGTACATTCTGCAGTAGATGCCATGTCTGTACCTCTGTTGGAGTTGAAAGTGCTGATGCAAGGGCTCTTCTCCTGTGGGTTCCACAATTTGACCGTTCCATCAGCCGAGCAAGACAGGAGACGGTTCTTGATTCCACTGTAAGCCAATCCCCACACGGCATCTGTGTGTTCAGCCCATGATCCCGCCAGGACACTGGGATCTAATTAGACAAAAGAGGGGCGACATCTTTTTTAGACTCAACGTGTACATTTTTTTTTGTTAGCTTTAAAGCAGTATCATTGTTATGGTAACACAAGGGGGTGATGTGGTTATAACTGAAGTCATATTGAAATGACAAAAATTCATAGTAAAACTGAGCAGGCTGTGAACAGTAGGATGTGGTGTGATCACTTGTGCGCACCGTAGGTGTCATAGGGATCGACGTTGGAGCTGGGGATATTCCACCACTGGATGGTGGAATCGATACCTCCACTGAAGCACTGCTCACCACTTGAGATCATCGCCAACGACAACACTGGCCCACTGGAGGACGATAGAGAGAACCTGCTTACAACTACACTTGTCTTGGTTACCCAAACACTTGAAAACAAGAAGAGCTTTTCCACCTTTAAGTTCTTGAGCATCTGAAATGATGTTACTCAGTAAGGACACAGTCATCTGAAGAGATTTAGATGTCATAAGCTTTTAAACACAAGAAATATGATCAAGCAGCACTCAGACACAGAAAAAATGACAAATAATTCTTATGTTACTCATCAAGTAAACTTTTTCCCAGTGAATTTCAGTTCTTGCAGAAGCATTTGAAAAATGCAACAGCATATCAAGGGTCATTTAATCCACAAACATTTTGACCTCTGTGAAAGAGGCAGGAGAGTGAAGCATTAAATTATTGTGTGGATTGAGCACACTGATTCAGATCCAAGGCTGGTGTAAGGCCGAGCACTTGCCAAGGACAAAATCCCATCCACACGGAGTTTCTGTGGGGAGAATTGTCCCAGGAACCAGGAACCAGGGTCTCATAAGGCCCCAGAATAGAGGTGTGTCCTTGGCCAGAGGGAGAAAGAGAGAAGAGGTGTATTGTGCTATATGGAAGAGAATCCTGACAATCCTGGTGCTGGCTAAATTTGACAAGAAACCTACTATTAAGTAAACTCTAATTCATGCTACTAATAGTAGCAGCTCTCACTCTCCACTCTGTCACTAAAATCAAGGCTGAGAAGACCTAGATGCATCTGTAAACGTACGCACGTGCTGTTGTTTCTTTTTGAGCTTATATGTGCATTATTGTTACCTTTTGTGCTGTTGTATGTGATATTTGATCTTGGTGACTATTGGCAGTCATCAGTCCAAAGTAGATAGAAAGCCTTAAGAAGTGGCAGAAATTACTACCAAAGATAAATCTAAGAAAACTGGTCATAAGCAAACTAACAATTCTGTGTCGAAAAACACATTCAGCTCCAGCAGTTGAAGGATTTGAACAAGTGTTTCCTAGCGTCAGTCCAAATGGAGAAGTAGGTGGAAGAAAATGCTTACACTGAGTTTTGTACATGATTTTATTGTATTGTCAGGAGATAACAGGTTGACACAGCTCCACTCACCCTGTGTGTAGTCCCCCTCTACTTCATTTGGGTTGTAAATTTGTTGTTGTCTAAAAAGGAGTGATGTGATATGGAATTTTATCTGGTATCTTTTTTTTTTTTAACTTTCTTGGTCTTATCCTCGTAATTTGTCTGTAATGATAAGAGGTGATCTGACCCCAGGCCTTGACCTTGACCTATTATAATCATAAATTTGTTGTTATAATACTCACTGATAGTAAAGCTGATGCTAACAATGCCACCATTATCCTGATGCATAGCTGTGTTTTGACTGCGTGATTATCACACTTTGCTGGGTTTTCCAACTAGGTGTTACTGGTAGTGTCTGACATTGCTAGTATGACCGTTTATGAGGGCTGGAACTCAGAAGCTCTGGGAGAGCTGACTCCATCAACTTCATCTCACAGCGAACCTTGTACATCGGTTATGGATGTCCGTTAAAGTGTCCAGTGTCAGCTATCTATGAGTCTCCAGCCTGTTTCTACTGACTGAAAAATTCTTTCATCACACATCCTCTACAATAGCCAAGTAATAATAATAAAAGTAGGAAAAACACACACGTGCATGTGCACGTGCACACACACACACACACACACACACACACACACACACACACACATTTAAGCTTTACCTTAAGAATGTTCTCAGTTTATATATTCAAGCTTAGATAGTCTTTATAACGTGCAAGTGAAAAATACACTGTTATACTGGTCTACAAAAGGGCCAGGAGTAAATTAGCAAGAAAAATTACTTGAAAATTATCAAAACATTTCGAACAAGTCTCCAGATAGAAACAAGGACATATTAGAAAAAAAAGTCAGATAAGCTATGCAGGGTCAAAAACTGAAATGAAAATAATGGGTTGTGAGGACCTCCCTCAAGGACAGACTGCTTTGAGGCAATATGAACCATGATTTAATATGGACAGATAGTGACATCATCATCATCAATTGTGTTAATACATACACATGGGCTCTGAATGTGTAGATGGGCTCCACATCGAAAGAGGCACTTCTGTGAACAAGGAGACAGAAGTTGACCATCAGACCGTGACTGAACTCATTACCAAGATAAACAGAATCAGACTGTCAATGAGCACATCTCAACGGTGTTTACAACTCATGAACATAGAGAATTCTTATTGAAGGGGTTTGTGTCCAAAGTTCCATGTTGAAAGATGCAGAAGCACATTATTTGCATCTCATTCGAGTGAAAGGGGAGAAGCGACTGAATCGATCGACACCTACCATTCTAAGAACTACAAATCCCAGCTACGTTAAACTTTGAGCGTAAAACCTGCGCAAACTATGCGCTCTCACCGTCTTTTACACGCAGCGCCCCACAGACGAAGGCAGACCGCTGAACAAAAGCCAAAAGCTCCGATAGTTAGTAGTAGACAACTAAAATTACAATTTATTGTAATTTGGAGCCAGTTTTCATCAGAGGTAGAAAATAATCCGTTTGGCACAATTTGAAAACTGAGTTCTCGCCTGGGTGTATCCTTACAAAATCCTTGATGTAAGCTTCACTGTTAGACCAAATTCGATCAACTTTGGTAAATTTGTGGTCAAGGAGTGGATGAAGCTAATCAGTGGTGTCTGGGTGTATGAAATCATTGCTGGCATAGTGTTTTCCTCTGTCAAAAAAAAAAAAAATGTTGGCGAGAGTAAAAAAATGCAATTTTCCCACTGGTTTATTCTAATTTACTCAGTCTTAATGACAGATACAACACTTCTGACACTTGGAACACATTCTCTGAAGTCCCTAGATGTCCAAGGACACCAAGAACATGCATATAACCTTCAGTAAAGTGTAGTAATTACACATTTACTATGGGTATGTCTTTTTAGGCGTTTTTTCCTGAAAATATGCTGTGAGTGGAAGAGGTTAAGCTAACAGCAAACAAAGAGAATTGAAGTTAAAAGAAATAGCACGGTACTTTTTGGCAGGGACCGTCTTGGTGAGGTTCCACAGTTTGAGGGTGTGATCCTCAGACACGGTGACCAGACAGGGCTCAACAGGGTGGAAGGCCAGCGCTCGAACACCGTCAAAGTGGCTGCGCAGAGTATACTTGGGGTTCCACGTCTTCCTAAATGAAGACTCCTTATTGGATGGCAGCTGACAGGGGAGAGGAACAAATGGTCAATATAATCAGGATTCAAAAACAGATGGCAAGTAATTGCATGTGAGACTCACGTCGTAACTATAGTCTGTTTCATCATTAGTGACGGTGAGGTCAGCGAGGTCACCCAGCCCCAGCACGCTCTCCAAGACATCGTCAGACCCCCCCAACAGGAACGACTTCCCCCCACCAGTTGGAAATGGTAATGGCTCCGCTGCACACAAGAGAGGAACTTAAAAACTTACATTTGGATTCCATTTGACAGGAAGCAACAAGATGATGAGCTGATGAACAGAAATAATGGTACAGCATCTTTCCAAACACCAGCATTTGATTGGCTCACCCCACTCTGTCCCATCTCCAGAACTCCGTGCCTCGCCTGCTCCCTCACCATCTTCTGCTGTCACCAGGAAGTCAAACTCTTTCAGTGCCTCCTCTGTGTCAGCATCATCCTCTGAGGCCAAGCCCTCATTCCCTACCTGGAGAAGATGAGATGAGAAATAAGGAGGGGGAAGGAGGTGGGGAAGACAAGAGGAGAAGAGAAGAAAAAAAAGTAAGGACAGGAGAGGAGGGCAAGGAAAAATGACAAGAGGAAATGACAGGAATCGAAAGAGTGGGGAAGGGGCAAATGAGAAGACAATGAAAGTGAACAAGTGAAGTACATCATGAGGAATAACAATTACGGAGGGAAAGGAGGGAAGGAGAGGTTGTGTGTGTGAGTGTACCTTGGTCTTGTGTTTCTTGGCTCTGTGGTGTTTGTCTGTGCTGATGTCATCCAACAGTTCACCCTCTTCATCCTCATCTTCGTCACTGTCCTCGGCATTCTCCAGGAAGTTAAACGTCTCTAGAACATCACCTGGACTCCTGAACACACACGTTCACAGATCAGACACACATGACCTCGATGTGACCTCTGACCTTAATATGCACAAGCATATTGACCTTTTGTTATCCTTGCGGCGCTCTGTCCCATTGATCAGGTGCTGTAGGTTCTTGTTCTCCAAGGAACCGTTCTGTTCAGAGCCTGACAGGCCAAGCAGAGAGCGAACCCTCTGAGTGCGGACGTCCAGAATGGTGTCTGTGTAGCCAACCTCCTGCAGGTACCTAAACACACAAGATTGTAGTTACATTACAGCAGGATGAGCAGAGAGAGTGATGGAGAGTGAGTTCTTACTGTCGGAGTAGTTGTCGTCCTTGTTTCCAGGTCAGCTGACTGTTGGCAGGAACAGCAGAGACCTCAGAGTCTTTGGTGTCTAAAAGATGAATAAGCACAAAGACATTTTCCTGATCACCTCATTTTGCAACTGTTCACATTGAGCAACACTGCAGATGTGAGGGCTGTCCACCAATCACACTCTGATCTTTGCCATGTGATCATTTCACACAGACATGATACCAGGGCAGCTTTCTAAACTTCACTTCCTTTTTGACACAAACTGCTTTCATTACATTCCACAGGGATTACACTGCAGGAGAAGACTTAGCATATCTTAAATATTCAACACATTTTTCTATGTTACAATTCACTGTTAAAACCATTATCTTTAAGCAAAGTACTATTATAATATATGTTTCTTAAATCACACTTGAAACCATGAGTCTAAGTGGACCTGTGTGTTTTAATATGATGTAGTAATACAAAATGTGTGTGTTTTTCAGTGAGAAAGCAAAGACTTGTGCCACCTACCTGAATCAAAGCTTGGCAGCTTCATGTCTCCTTGGTTCAAATCTGTTCCATATTTTAACTTGTGATATTTTGCTCTGTGGAGGAAATACAAGAAAGTCTGTGAATGTCCAAAAATCTAATCAAATGCTGAAGTCTTCAAAAAAACAAAACCCAAACCATCAGAATCACTTGTGGTATATGGCTGAGTCACAATAAAGCTATTACTTAAAGATGCTGATGCATGCTAATTGGAAGAGATTTAGCTTTATACTTAAATAAAGTGGTGCAGGAAAAACAAGAATTGTTTGCACCAGAGAATGTCTGGATCCCTCATCTCCAAGTTAATAGGTTTAGGGTTAAATGCCTCAAATAAGGTCTGTGATAGCTGAAGATATTTTATGGTTTCATTCTTCAGCATAAAATGCGTCAATAAATTACTGAAGTGTTTATGTCTTAAAACCCTTGGTTGCTAAAAAGTGGATATTATGGAGAGCATTAAAGTCACCCCTAAATTTAGCGTGCTTTTCCTTGGCCCATGCTTCATCTCCTCTGCCAAGTTTGTTGATATTTGTTCTCTTTGTGCAAGAACATGACCTTCGTAGACATTAAAGCAGCATGTAAATCTGTGCAGCAGAGCTAGGAATTATTTATCTCGTGATAACCAAATAACTCTGCTTACCTTTCCTGCTTTAGTGCGTATTCTAACATTTTTATTCTTCTGACCAGATCATTCTTCAGGTTCTCCTGACCTTTCCTCTCACCCTGAAGGAATGCTATTCTGGCCTGGAGACACAGAAAGAGGTATGGTTAATTCATGTGGTCATCCTCCAATCTGGAAGTAATTACGAGACAAAGTCAAGACCCTGCACATCCCTGCAACGGGATACAGCTTGTTGACCTATGTTAGGGGCTACCGGTGCTTGACCTGACATTAAATGACAAACTGGCTAAATGTACTGTAAGCACCAAATGAAGATAATGATGGAGAAGATCTGAACTATCAGTCATGTTGGCCGATTGTTCCCTTTGCCAGAAGCAGAAAAAATTTCACTCATCGTCATATTGGAGGGATGAACAGGTTCATTTAAAATCTCAAGTCAGTTCAAGCTCAGCTCTGTATGTTTATCACACTCATTAACATGAACCCTGACTGGAGGAAAAGTTCCTCTCAAGAGTCTGTGATGGTCTTTTATCCAGACCTGAGGACCGAACGAGTAAAGGTTAAAGGGCGTGGTCTTAAGATGAGGATTGTAATTTGTGGTCATAAGTTTAAAAACACAGGAGTCTTGGCCCACAGTGTGGCCCCTGTGAGACAACACCCCCTTCTTGGTTGCGGTATGATTCTACCAAAGATGTAATGTACATTTCAGTAGCCATGCCTACAGCAAGTAATACATTCTGGATTTTGTGTTCTAATGTATATTATATAATTAAATTTTGAGTTGTTTTTTTTTAAACTGCCAATGCCTGGATGTTAGATGTTGTGTTGACATGACAAAATCCTTAATTAACACAAATGTCCATATTTTGCAGTGACACATGCTGGCCACTGTGCCCAAAATCAAATATTTGTTAGAGATATGCCCGAGAGACATCAGTGGACCAATGGAGTCATAGTGCCACCTACAGTACACATGACATCACTGGATTTACATCAATTTTACTAGGGCTGTAATCAACCAAAGAAATTCTGAAACCCTCAAATTTCGACTAAAAATCGACTAATTTTATATATGAAAAATATAGTGTCAACTATCAGCACGAAACCTGTTGAGGAATATTTAAACAGTTATTTTTGTCATGTTATAATAATTGACCGACACTATCATTTCTGTACGTGTCCTGCGCACAGAGCGAGACTAAACAGAGGAGCTCAGCATCGCAGCTGAGACACAAATAGACTTTTAACTTAAAACTTTACTCTTAAACACAAAAGGAAAGTCCACTGTAAGAATTTTTTTATAATTAAAACAAGAAAAAATTATTAGACTAAAACATTGAAATGTCAATTCTGATATGTTCATATACTCAAAACTGACGGGGCAACCTAAGGTAGACAAGTTAGCTTACTGTTTTTAGGTGATAGGCCGTGTTTGTAGTGGAGCTGTGATATGCAAACTGTTGTTGGCAAACTTTGCATTCGATTTTTTTTCCATTATCTATTTTCTTGAAATGCTGCCACACTGCAGATGTCTTTGACATGGTGGAAGAGGACTGACTTTAAATGAAACCGTCAAAATTAAATATACATTCATCAAACCAGACGTTGGCCTTCTGGTACTCTCTGTCTCTAGCGGGTCTGGCTAGTCCAAAATAGCAAAACAAGGGGGGTGTTCGAAGATAGATTGTTATCTGTGAAACAGGGGTGCTTTGAAATCACCCCCATTAGCACTTGGTACTTTCCTCCTGATGAAATTAACTTGGCAAAAAATCGACTAATCACAATTTTGGTCGAACCAGAACGTATTGACTAATAAATCTACCAGTCGACTGGGACATTACGGCCCTAAATTTTACACTGTCCTCCTGCTATTGCAGCTTGATATGAGGACCTTGACACACAGCCAAGCAGTATTAAATTAAGCAATTGTCAAATGAGTAGCCTGAAATGTCACAAATATAGAAGCACAACAAGGCTAAATTAAAATCAAATGATTTTTAACTACTTATTATCAGAATGACTTCAAATTTGATCTCAACAACTTGCCTGACACTAAATTGATGGTATATTTGTTGTTTTTAAGCTGGTCATTATGGTGATTGATTGAATTTAAAAAATATGTCAAAATCGAATGGTTCTTATGCGACCCCTCCTCATTACACCTTGAGTTAAAGCCCCACTTATACTGTTCATTTGCCAAACAGCAGTCTGTTCCTTTGATCAGAATCCAATTTTTTTTTTCAAAACCATCTTGATGTATCGTGAAAACACAGCAATTGCTACACACACAAATACATGCAATGGTTCCAGGGCTGCTTCACACTGTTTTTATTCTTTTGTGGAACTGACAAATTTTCAGAGCAGTTACACTCCATTTTCAGTACAACACATTTCTGAGTAAGTAGAATCCCATCTCCCCTTTGAAGTTATTTCAGTGATGCATTATAATCCCCTTGGGAAGATGAACAATTCCACTGAAAGTTAGGGTTTTAAATCCATCATTACAGCCCACAGGAGAATTAGCAACCCTTGTCTTCTTCTGCTGTTGTCATTTTTCCAACTCTATGCCCTTCTTAAATCACTCAGATATTCAGGTAGTTGGTGGGTAGTTCCAGTCCAACTTATTTTACCAATTGACACAGTTGGAGCTCTCCAACAGCTTTGACATGAAACTCAAAAAATAGAAAACTGGTAAAAAAAAAAATCTGGTTCCAGGTCCAATCCTGTTAAACTACAAATCTCAAGGTACAATCTGACCAAACTTTCAAAAACAAAAGCTCATAATTCTGTGACATATTGAGTGAGATCATTGTTCCATGTTTGGTTGCAGTGAAACATTTAGATTACCCCCAACTCGCACCACTGTAACAAGGGCCAAGGCTCTGGGATGCTACAGTATTTAGAACCTGTGACCCTGTGCACCCCTGGTATTAAAATCTGTCCTGTCATGAGTAGGCTGCTCTGCTGACTGTGTTCACAACTGGCTTTAAAATGTGTTTCCACATTCGTCTCCTTTGATTGGATCACACTTTCCCACACTGTAGGCACTGCATTTCTTCCATTTCCATTTTTTAAACGGTTTGTTTACATGCGGTATCATTCTGGAAGCACAGCGAGGCAATAGATGTTATGGATTATAATGATCAACTTCTCAACTCGAGTCTATCACTGACATTTTTAATATGCAAATTACTGTGTAATGTTACTGAGTTTTGCTGTGGGGTGTTCGAGCAGAGAGAGGGAGAGAGAGAGAGAGAGAGATCAGCTGATGGGTGGGAGTCATTAGCTCTTAATCAGAGAGTGAGTGGTACATCTGGCGATAATTTCTTTTTTTTCATCAGTCAGAAATTAAAAGGAAAAGAGAATCCACAACTTTATAGGGCAGGCCTCTTTGTCGGCATGTTATAAACAAATGAAGTGACCACATATTGTTGATGGAGCTGTAATATCTCTGGGTATGTTTTTCATATGATCAAATGTAGTAGTATACCTCCATAGAAGCACTTATCTGTGTGTACTTCTGCTAAACAACAGATCTAAGCTTAGGACAGACCTTAATACCAGGTTTGCAATGCCCCCTTCCCCATCATCCCTTAACTTAGTCTCTATGTTCAGACTAAAATCACCTCTAAAATCTAGTCACAGATCTCCTTAGTGGTCTTTGCTACTGCACAAATTGAGTCCCAGTTGAAAAACACAGGTGGCAACAATAACAACCAAACACTGTTGCCGTTGTTCACCATTGAGGGCTTTCACACTAAATTCTCACACTCAGCTTTCAACCTAGAGGACTTTGATGGACTATCTGCCTGTCTGTCCGTCTGTGAGCAGCTGCTTCTGAAACCCAACACTGACGAAGGAGGCTATTTATACCCCCCCCCCCCCCCCACACACACACCAAACAGTGCAATGCAACAGGGGGAACTCAAAGGCAACCCCAGAGTCACAACTTCCACTACTGAAGGTTGTCATGATGACAGGAAACCTTTGGTTATTCCCAAGTGCTGTGGTGAGCTGAACATGTTCTAAGAAGACAGTCTATCAGCCTGTAACACCAGTGCCTTTAATTCTCTGTAATAGCATCATTAAAGATATGATACTTTGCTTAATTACAGACTCAACCAAGCCAAACAAAATACTGACATCAATTCTCCAGCATCCTTGCATTTTGTTGCAGACAGGTGGCATGTCTACTCCACAGGGAAGCATTCAGAGTCACAAAACAGCAAGCCTGATCACAAGAGAAACGAACTGAAGGATAATTCCTTCTTAAAACTGTGATATTGCCATTAGGCATGTGATGACAGTGAAAGTCATGGATGGTTGTAGGAACCAGACCATGACACTGACAGAAGAGCAAGTCATATGAAAGGTTTAAGACTGAAAGGAAAGTTGAAAATCTGATGACGCAGTGTTTTTACAGCTTCTGGCTGATAAATGGTTAAATTGAAAGACAACCTGTTTTACATCTGCTGGTGGACTTCATGGATCTGAAAGTTCCGTGGAATTATTCATAAAGGTCGCATTCACATAAAATGGTGCTGGAAACTGGTGTATGCAGATTTCCAAGGAGCAATTGTGATCTATAAAAACAAACTTGATGGGAGAGTGTGTGCACCGTCACATAAACCTCTCATCCATGTGTACAAATATTTTGGAGAGGAGGCGGGGTGCACACATCCAGAGAAAGTAAACGATAGTTGCTAGACAATTGTGTCAAATATTTTGGAAAAAGTGGTCCGCACACTGGCTATGCTCCAAAGGAATTTATTTACAAACCGAGGCAACGTTTCGATCCCATGGGATCTTCGTCAGGCATTGAGAAAAAATGAGTGAGGTGGCTTATATTACATGACCCTAAGCAGCGCACCTGTCTGGACAAGAGTGCATCTGACAAAGGTGACATGGTATAACATACGCCTGAAGGCACTGGCTTGCATGCATTTGCAGCCATGAAAAATTATGTATCACAATTGGCAAAAAAAATATTTCAAAAACAATACGTACGAAACATATTATGGCTGAAACAATTCCTCAAATAATTCGAGTAACTCGATTACAAAAAATGGTCGAGGAATTTTCTCTTTGGAATAGTTTAAGTTTGCCAGTTTAAAGCATGGTATTTCGCTCGGACTACTTTTAATGCGGCACAATGCGCTGACGTCACGCATGTAAAGGAAGAAGAAAGAGGCGGCAGATATGTTTGGTTTTAACCATGGATGTAGAGGTAACGACGAAGAAGGCAACGAAAGCGAAGAGAAAGGCACAAAGAAAAGGCAGAAAATGTCAAAAGTGTGGGAGCATTTCAAGGTGGACACCAAGGCGAACACTGTTGACTGTATTCACTGTAAGACAGCGCTTGCATACCACAACAGTACGTCTTCAATGCTGCAGCATCTCCACTGAAGGCACCCTGTTTACTTCGAGAGCGGAGGACCGTCACCTGAGACAAGGTAAAATTAAGTTAACGTAGCGCTAATTAATGAGATTAACGTTACTGTACCTTGCTAACATAACGTTAGCCCCGCGGAGGGCTAGGTTTCTATTAATTATGACTACTGTCGATGCGTGGCTAACGTGCCTTTCATACAGGCTTTATTTAATCTATAAAAACAGCGCTGTAGAGTGATTGAGGGTGAAACATAAAAACATAATAAACCTAACTGGGTAGTTGTCAATTTTAGCTCAGTAGTAATAAATGGATATAACATCAAGGAGCACTGGTGCCTAAAGCGCTCCAATAAAGCAGGTATCATAATTTTATTGTGAACACTGCAAAAAACTCCAAATCTTATCAAGACTTTAAATTAAAACTTAACTAGAACTTAAAATTTGCTTGACACAAATGAAAGTTCAATAGAAACACGTGGGAAAAACACCTAACCTTTTAAGTGATGTGTGTTATCAGGTGTAATGACATTTTTAGGTTAGAAATAAGAACATTTCTTGGTAAGATTCTTAGTTTTTTGATTGAAGGCAGTGAATTTGGTCAACTGGTGTAAGTTCAGGGTTTTTAAATGCACAGCCATGAACCTACTGTATTATATCATGTAGTCTTAGTAATGTCAATTAACAAATTATTATTTCTCTTTTTCAGTAAATCATCACAGTCTCGCATGGACAATTCATCTACAAAGCGCCATTATGTAGCCCCGAGCTAGCAGCTGAGCTTACAAATAGTATTTTAAACATGATAGTCACGGACATGTGCCCTCTAAGCATGGTGGAGGATGGTGGTTTTAAAGCAATGGTTTCAACCTTCCATCCCAAGTACGAGCTTCCATCAAGAACTTTCTTCACAAAACAGATAGAGAAAAAGTATGAAGTCATCAAAGCCAAGATGAAGCAGGCTCTACAAGAGACCAACAGCGTTGCACTTACTACTGATATTTGGACAAACATCTCAACGGAGGCTTATATGGGGGTGACACGCCACTATATTGGAAAGAACTGGAACATGGTGTCCCACTCCCTGATGACGATGCCCCTTGAGGAGAGACACACAGCTGCAAATATTGCAGTGTAGATTGAGGAGGTGATTGCTAAATTTGACATTCCAGCAAAGAAAATCAAGGCTGTCGTCCACAACAACAGTGCCAATGTCGCAGCAGCAGCAGCAAAAATAAAGACATTGATTGTCTAAAAAAGGAAACCAATGGTTCATTATTAGGTGAAATGTCTTATTTTCTCATGTATATTTATAATTGCTCTTTAACTAAACAAAAATATGTTTTATCCGATTAATCGATGGAATTTTCAGTAGAATACTCGATTACTAAAATATTCAATAGCTGCAGCCCTAATACATATATTGATAAAATACTCACATATGAAGGAGGACAGACGTAAACTTTTGAATAAATCAAAACGTGAGCAATCAAAAGAGAGGTTTAAAGCTGAACTCCATATTGAGGCCCCGAGGGGAGACAGGGTATATAATATATGTATATAGAGTGCCTCCCTTCTAAGGAGAAGGTTATCTATGTCTCTTCCACATCTGGGAGTGGGGACATGTTCAATTCCAACATACCTCAAGGTGGACAAACTATGTTTCAATGCATTAAAATGGACAGCTACTGGGTTTTTTGGTCATTTGATCTTATATTGCTTCTCTGATCTGCGATGCGTGTTTTTATGCAGCGTGTAGTCTTATCTATATAAGCAAGGCCGCAAGTCACTTTATAATGTAGGTAACATTCTTCGTGAGAATGTGATCTCAATGATTAAGTTTTTCCAAGTTCCCGCAAATTGTGCCAATTTCCACAATTTTTCCAAAATCCCATAAAATTGCACAAATATTCTGCATATTCCATTGCATTTTTTAAGAAAACATGCCGAATAATCAAGGATTTTTGCCAGCAACAATCACAAAAAATGCTTTTTTCTAGAAGGACTGGCAAGTATACGTATCACCATAGTTGTCTGATAAAATATTGACAAGCCCCTACTTATGTGAAAACCTCCAATAAGAAAATTTTGGTTTTACTTCCTAAAAAAAATACTAACCCACAGAATGCAATGTATACATGCATGGAGAGCGGAGTTGGCAACCTCACAGAATATCCGCTACAGCAAAATTGAGTATACCACTGCACTCAGACACTCACATTTATAACCCTCTTTATAATTGCCCTATATAATCTCAATACAGTTAACCCTGATGAAGCTTTACAATAATTTAAATCATCTTCACCAGCCAAATGTAATTATTAACTGATATCAGAAACCTGCTGTTTGTTGCAATCACGTTGTTATGGAGTGAAGCCATTAGGCTAATTGCTGTATAAACACTGGTGCATAATTCACTTTTCTTGCTCTTCCTTGTGGTTGTTGCTGTGTTACATCAGATGCCAAAGATATGATTGAGGCTGATGAAATCTTTCAGTCCACTGCAGGTGCTCTGTTCAACAGCTCTCGCAAAGCAAGACTTGAATACTACCTTGCTACCATTTAGCAAGCAGGTCATATTTGTGACGACCTTTTTTATTGAACCCAAGAATACCAAACATCAGAGAAAGGTGGTGAGGCAGCTTGTTTCTAAACAGTCCCTCGAAACTAAGCAATGTACACCTCTGATTTCCTAGGAATACGGCCACCATTCAAAAAGTGAGCCAAACCATTTCTACTACTTCTGCTACAGTAACTACCAAGTATGTTTTGATTTTTATTACAAAAGTCATACATAATATAGATAGGGGTAAGCCAGCTTGAAAAAACTCACTGGTGAGCCATGTTATACAGGTACTGTTACAGTGGTATCTTCAGTCAATCCTGCCTAACCCCTAATGTTTGTGGTGGTTGGTTTTGGGCCAGCAATAGCTGGTTCCCCTCTTCCAGTTTTTATGGCTGTGAGCTGATTCTTTAGCTGTCGAAATGCATAGAACCGGAAGCGTATGATACACAAATCAGGCTGGACTAGACTGTTAATATGTCAAGGCTTCTATATGAATGCTCACAAAAAGTTTTTTTGTTAATAAAGAAAGTCAACCATTCTTGTCTTTCCATTGACTTTTTATGCAGCTGTACCTTAATTCAATTGTTTGTACATAATCCAGGTGCTCTGGGGTCAGAGAGCAGGGTGACTCAACCCCTTCATCTTGTTACCGTCTGCTTTACTGATGACCATTAACAAACAAATTTGGAGCTAACTTCTTTACATTTAAATTCAGCCATGGATGAAGCCTGAGATGAGGTGTAAGAATTTTTGTTGGAACGTTAACAGGTCTGATGATGAATGACATTCCCATCAGTAGTGTTTACATCCTAGACCGGCCAAACACTAGCTTGAAGCGTCAGAATTACTTTTACAACGCGGATTTGGACCAACATGACACACGATGATAGGCTATCTGTAGTCTCAGCAAAGGGTGTGTTTAGTGTTAGTGTAACCATCCTAATGAGCAGGTTGTCACTTAAATCATTTCCTATTTTTGGTGGTGTAATTTTACATAGTGACGAAACATGAAAACAACATGGCTGCAGCTGCCAAA